>NC_133649.1:102164925-102240927 GCF_009905375.1 Apium graveolens
AAGGAATAGATTTTGATGAAACATTTGCTCCTGTTGCAAGACTTGAAGCCATCAGAATCTTCTTAGCCTATGCAGCCCATGCCAATTTCAAAGTCTATCAAATGGATGTCAAAAGTGCCTTTCTGAATGGAGATTTGGAGGAAGAAGTTTATGTCAGTCAACCTCCTGGTTTTGAAGATCCAAATTTTCCAGAATATGTCTATTATCTTCTGAAAGCACTTTATGGACTGAAGCAAGCACCTAGAGCCTGGTATGACACTTTATTAAAGTTCCTTTTGGAAAATCACTTCACAAGAGGTACTGTAGATAAAACTTTATTTTTCAGAAATGTTAATGGCTCTAGTATACTTGTTCAAATTTATGTAGATGATATTATTTTTGGCTCTACAGATGAGATGCTTTGCAAAAAGTTTGCCAAATTGATGCAAAGTAAGTATGAAATGAGTATGATGGGAGAACTAACTTACTTTCTTGGTTTACAAGTTGAGCAAGTTAGTGATGGAATATTCATTAGTCAAACTAAATATATTTTTGATCTTTTAAAGAAGTTTGATCTAATGGACTGCACATCTGCAAAAACTTCCATGGCCACTGCAACTAAGCTTGAATTAAATACTACTGAAAAGTCTGTGGATATTTAAAGTTATAGAGCCATGGTTGGCTCACTTCTGTACTTAACAGCTAGTAGGCCAGATATAATGTTTGCTACATGTTTATGTGCTAGATTTCAGGCTGATCCTAGAGAATCTCACTTAATAGCTATTAAGAGAATTTTCAGATATCTCAAGGGAACGCTAAATTTTGGCATTTGGTACCCTAGAGATTCTGGTTTTGATCTAACTGGTTATTCAGATGCAGATTATGCAGGTTGTAGAATTGATAGAAAGAGTACAACAAGAACCTGTCAATTTCTAGGAAACAAGCTTGTGTCCTGGTTCAGTAAAAAGCAAAATTCAGTTTCTACTTCCACAACTGAAGCTGAATATATTGCTGCTGGCAGTTGCTGTGCACAGATTTTATGGATGAGAAATCAATTGCTAGACTATGGTTTGCAAATTGAGAGGATTCCTATTTTCTGTGATAACACAAGTGCAATTGCCATCACTGAAAATCCAGTACAATATTCAAGGACAAAGCACATAGATATCAAGTACCATTTCATAAGGGAACATGTAATGAATAGTACTGTGGAACTATATTTTGTTCCCAGTGAGAAGCAGCTTGCAGATATCTTGACCAAGCCACTGGATGAATCAACCTTTTCAAGGTTGGTAAGTGAGTTAGGTATGCTTAATTACTCTTACATCTATCTTAGTTAATTTGCAAGTTGAATTGCAGCCAGAAATTTAGTTGATTTTTCAGTCTTGGATGAAATTTTGGCTAAGTCAAAATTTACATCTCGACGGATGACCATTATCCATCGAGTTTGGTCATCCGTCGAAATATAATTTTCTAATAAAAGTCAATTACTTTTCTGGAATATTTTATGTCTCGACGGATAACAGTTTATCCTCATCCGTCGAATTGTCTTAATCTCAGCCGTTAATTCCCTGAACATTATCCATCGAGTATACTTACACTTTATAAGCATAACACGACGAATAATGGATGGAATTTTTACAGTTTATTTTTAAACGCTATTTTAGGCAATTTCTATTGGTTACTTTATTTTACTTTATTATTTTTATCAGTTATTTTTGAGATAGTATAAAAGCTTATTTCATTGCAATTGTTTTTCTTTTATCATTCTCAAATTCAACTACTCTAATTTCATTTTCTCTCAAAGCACTTACTCTCATTCTCTCCAAGCTCTTACTCTTTAACAATGGCACATGTTGTAAAGATTATGTCTCAAACTGGGTTCATTTATGAGAAGAACAATTTCACTGCATTAGTGAACAAGGGTATTCAGCAATCGGATGACTATCATAAGATGATGGACTTTGTGAAGAATTGCAAGCTCAATTTTGCCATGCCGGAATCAACCACAATCTTCTGTGAAGTTGTTGAAGAAATGTGGACCACTGCTACCTATAACTCGATAGATAAGACCATCACTCTAACCATCAAAGGTAAAGAATTCTGTATAAATAGTGATGTGATAAAAGCATGTTTTAAAATTCCTGATAACAATGTGACTTCACCACACACTGACACCGATATAATCAATATGCTCAATTCCATGCACTATGCACTTCCTACTTCTAAACTGAGTGATTTAGGAGAATGGGTCTTAGGAAAGAGTGGAGTTTCTTGTGTGATGTAGTTACAAAGATTTTCTCAGGAAAGATCAGTAATTTTGATTCAGTGAATATTTCCATGCTTAACATGCTATACATGCTAGTTACAGATAAATTTTATAATTTCAGTGATCTTGTCTTGTTTGAGATAGGTTTCAAATTAGAGGAGTTAAATAAAAGAGGTAAAAATATGTATTATGCTAGATTTCTTATGTTATTAGCTAACCACCTCTATGAAGAGATTGTGCTTGAGAACCCAAACAACAAACTGGATTGTTGGGTTCAAGAGAGAAGGCTCATTGCAGATTTAAACAAGGCCAATCATCATAAGGATGTGCCAATGTTCTACTTTCCTGTAATGCAAGCACCTCAGGTAAGTGAGGTAAGTTCATCCATCCCTACAACTATTTCAACCTCCACAATTTCTTTGAGTTCAAGAGTAGTTATGGCAACTGTGTCAGTGACCAAACAGTTGCCTACCAAAGCTGCCAAACTTACTATTATTTCAAAATCCAAATCAAAGAAAGCCCCCTCTGGTATCTCCCAAAAGATGCCAGTTGAAAAATCCACCAAAGCCAAAGAGGGGAGTGTGAAGGAGGGTAAGTTAGGTGAGGGAAAGGGTGAACATAAATGAAACCCCAAGGATAAGGTTGGAGAGTTGAGTGAATCCCAGCCTAGCCACACTGCAGTTTCCCAACAAACTGCAGTGCTTAAAAAGGACAAAAGCTCATTTTTAGCTGCATCTTCCCAAAAAGATGTAGCTATTGAACAAAGCTCTCAACCAAGAGCACAGGCCAAGAGGGTTAGGGACACAAGCTCACCCCAAACTTATGCCAGAAAGAAGAAATCAAAAACCTCTGGGGATGCACAAGGCACACACACTGTGCAAACTGGTGCTAAAGACACAGTCACTGCACCTTCACAAATTCAGCTTGATGTGGCTCCAATAAATGTGGAGTCACAGCCAAAATCTCTAGTTATAGAAGCACCTCAAACACCATACTCACCAACAAATTCTCTGGATGTGGATATGATAAACACATCAATTCCTGATTCCCCTTCTTTAACTCTGTTGGGGAAGCCAAAATCTAGTGCAAGTGAGCATCATCTTTTAGATGATTTGTTGGCTCACTTGCCAATTCTTTCAGGAACTGTTGTGTCATCTGTGCCTAAAATATCTTCAATCAGCACAGAGTCAATAATAGTTTCTATTCCCAGCTCATTCATTTCTACTCTCTCGACGGATATTGCTCATCCGTCGAGTAGTGATTGTATCCCGATGGATAAGCCTAACAGCAGTTATCCGTCGGATAGCAAAACCACTCACTCGATGGATATCACTCATCCATCGAGTATCTCTGCACAGCTTCAAACTTCAATTATTTCAAGTGCAGAAGATTTAGTAGTTGTACAGTCACTCTTATGATTGAGAGAGAAAAGTGTTTTGAGTGAGAGTCTGGGTTGCTCCCAGGAAAAAGGAGAGGAAATGAGTGAACATCCGCAATCCATTTCTTCAGGATTGGCAAAAGGGAGTGAGAGGAGTCCCACCTTAATAGGTGAAGGTGAGGGTGTGAGGGTGGGGAGCCAGGGTGAGACCCTGATACAACAAAAGAGAGAAAATGAGAGAAATACAGGTACTGGAGCAATAAGGATGAATGTCATTGCTAGTGAGTCAATGAATGTCCAGGATGCAGACAGGGAAGGACTATCTCAGCATCCTAAAGTTGTTATAGATTATACTTCTCTTGATGTTGAGGCATTTACTCACCCTGTTCCGGCTTATTAAATTCTAGCTGAACAGGGCAATGACAATGCAGAAAGGATGCTCAATCTGGTGCATACAACCCAGTCTATGCAAAGGGCTAAGGATGCCATCACAGCTTTGCCTTCTACAGCTGGTGATGTGGACTATGAGACTGGGGGTTCAACTGATTTCTTTAAAGATGGGAGTGGGGATAGTGGAGATGAAGCAATGGACATAGGGGGATAAGTAGGTTCAAGCTCAAGGTCAGGTATGCCATCATGGGCATTCTCAAAGAACTGTGATGAGCATTACTTCAAGTCAACCCTGATCCAGTTAATCAATCAGACAAATACTGCTCTTCAAACCACTACCAATGCAAGCACCAAGAAGCTCCTTAAGGCACATCTTGCCTCCCTGCAACTTCAGCAAATACAAGGCCTCCAGCATGCTAGAGATGTGGATTCTATGAAGGGTGATATTGAGGAGATGAAGAAGGCTATTTCAAACAAGATAGATTCTAAACTTCCAGAAGCTACAATGTTTGACATCAAGAGGCAATTAAGGAAAAATTCTGATCTGTCAACCAAGATAGATGCCTTGGATACAATAATGGCAGCCATGGAGGCATCTTTGACTGCCATTCATCTCCATCAAGCCCAACAGACTAATCTACTTTAAAAACTGGTGGCAGCACAAACCCCCTCCATAGCTCAACTTGATGATAACAAAAAGGGGGAGAAAGGACCAAGTGAGGGGGAGAAGCTTCAGATACAAATCAGTAAAGTAATTATGCCTTCAATTACTATCTCAAAGCCACCAGTCACAGATGGTATAGATCTGATTCAAGCAGCAGCAGCCAACTTGAAAGTTGTTGAGAAAGAAAAGTTGAGTTTGGTCAACTGGGAGAAGATTGATGAGGAGATACAGAAAAAGTTTGAACTTGTCAAGGAGCCAGTTAAGTCAGCCATCCATCACTCTCAAGTCAAGCAAATTAGTGTGAATGAGATGAGCATGAACTATCTGGAAAGAGGACAATCTTCCTGCATCAAGTCTCCAAAGGCTGAAATGATTCTTAAACCAAGGGCAAACTACTCAAAATCATCCTTGAAGAACCCCTTGGACACTGTGTATGAGACACCCAAGCCTGATGAGAAGAAGCTTCTGTCAAGATCAATTGTCTTCTATAAAGATCCAGCTGATTCAGTTTCTAAAAGGAGGATTGCTAAGATTTTCAGAAATGGGAAAGAAATTTGTGTGGTGAATGGACACCCTCAATTTGCTCAAGCAAAGAGAGAAGAAAAAGCTAGATTAAAGCAGAAAAAGAAGCAGGCTGCTCTAGATGCTAAAAAGGCTAAACAGAAGAAAGAGCATAATGCTATCTTGGCCAAGCTACATGCTATAAATTCATCACAACAAATTCCCTCTCAACCATCTGAAGCTACTGAATCAAGGAAGCAAGTTGAAGAACAGAAGAAATCTCCAATAAAGAAAGAATTGGCTAAAACAACTAAAAGGAGACTGGATATTATTGACAAGGAATTGGAAGATCATTTTCCTAAGGAATCCACACCAACTACAACTCAAGCAACAAAGCCCTCTGTGGTATTTGAAGACATAAGGGTGGTGGATTCCTACAGGAATATTCACGGTGAACCTATTGTGCCCAAGGATGAGCCAATAGAATGGGAGAACATACCAATTCCAGAATTCAATCTACCAATCCTTAGCAAGCCAAAAAGGACAAAGTCAAGAGCAGTCAAGAAAGTGAAGTTGTCACCTCTCAAATCCAAATCTATAGTCAAAGTTCAGCCCAAAGTCAATAGGGGAGACTATTTGTCCTTGTGTGACATCAAAGAATTTTCTGATCTAAATCTCTATCTGGATGAACTAGATGAAGTAAGAGGTATTGATGCATACAGGAACCTACCTGAAAGGTTAGTGTTCAAGTACAAAGGAGGAAAGGAGATTCAGTGGCCACTTCACAGGATTCTTCAAGAGAGCCAAGCTGTACTGATTAAAGTTTATTCATCCTTCAAGAAAAACTTTGGGTTCAATATCACTGCAAGAAGACTAGTATTGAAGAAGATTGAAGAACTAAGGAGTGTTAGAGCTAAAGATGCACTCCCAAAGACTCTAATCATCCCATACACAGGGAGAAGAGTGCATCTAAGGCCCTACTGGCTGATGGAGTTCATAGATGATAAAGGTGTGAGAAGATTCTTCAGATTAGAAGACCAATTGAGCATCTCCAACAATGAGACTCTCTTGGAAATGCAAGGAAAGCTAAATCTCTCAGAATCTGATGAACTGAAATTCCACAGGCAGCTCCAAAATCAGATTGATGAAAACAACAGAAAGCTTGGAAGAAGATCCAGACCTTCAAGAAACTAGAAAAATCTCCTCAGGCTAGAGGAGCATCTTGAAAATGACTGTGAGCCAAACTTTGTACATTTTGTTATTTGAAGCACTTTTCAGTATTATCTACTTTCTTTTAAAGTTGTATGTTTAGGGTGTTTTGTTATCATCAAGTATTTCTTAATTTATGGCTACAAATCCAGTAGACATAAATTGGGGGAGATTGTTATGCATATGTTGTGTACTTGATGATTACATGAACAAAACACCTAAGTAGATTTTACTTAGTGAAATAATGTAGCACTCGACGGATAAGAATTTTAGTCCCGACGGATAACTCATTATAGTCCCGACGGATGATGACTTATTATCCATCGAGTGAGTAGCTTATGTAATAATGAGTCTGTAGCACATTTCTGCATACACCTTTATATAGATTTTGTAGTAGCATATAAGTCATGATTGACTTTAACTAGATATGCAGAATAGGTTGATTAATTGTACATAAATGATGTCTTGTAATTCTACATAAATGAAATGAAGTCAAGTGCCAAAATAGCTATCTGCGGATGATTGACAAAGCCATCAACGGATGATCAAATGGCTATCAATGGATGTTCAATATAGCAGTCGATGGATGATCAATAAACCCGTCAATGGATGATCATAAACTCGACGGATGAACATGTACTCAACGGATAAAGAATTCAAATATCTGTTGACAGTGACAACATAGTCACATGTGTCGAAGTGTATGCAAATGGAATGAGGAAGCCTATTAACATGGTAATAGAGAACAAAGTAACAAAGTATTAGACCCGATAGTTTTTATAATGATCCTGTCTTATGACTTTGAAATCTTGGTAATATATAAACCAAGAATTAGCAAATAGAAAGATATATATCTGAGATACAAAAAGTGAGAAACATTTATAAGCAGAATTCTTAGCATTTCTCTGTACTCTCAGTAGTTCAATATTTGTAAGCAGCTGTGAGCATTCTTGCACACAGGGTTCTCTCGATATATAATATATATCTCTTGTGGAATCATTCAAATCCACCAGAAAGTTTTTAAAGACTCTTGTTTTTAATTACTTGTATTTTGATTCACTTAAGTTTTATTCCGCATTGTGCTAATCAATACACTTATATTTATATTTGAGTTAGAACATTTTATTTCAAGAAAAAGTTTCAAGAATTTCATTCAACCCCCCTTCTGTAATTCTTGTCATATTGTTAAGGGACTAACAACATCAATTTTTTTGACATTAGTTTTTCTTCACTAAAAGTGATGTACAATTGCCATTGAGACATCAATATTTATATATTATAAAGTGATGTACAATTGTTTTTTGATATCAGTATTTATTCATTAAAAATGATGTACAATTGTTTTTTGACACGAGTATTTATTAATTAAAAATATTTAAACAACGAATTAACTAGACACTTTTATTTAGCAACATAAATATCAAGTATTTAGTTTTATTACATAATCATTCAAAACCAAACTAAGAGTTATTGACCTTAGTGCATATAAGGCCAATATTAATCATTAGTAATTTTATTGTCACCAGTTGTAGCAGTGTATCAAATGGCAATAGATAGACGCTCCAAAAGCAGGGATACAAGACTGGATCCAGTGCCACCGCCAACAGCATTGAAAACAAGAAACCCTTATAACCCAGTGTAGTTGTCAGCAAGTTTTCTGATATGGTCCAAGCAGAGATCAAAGTAACAGAATTTACTTGTGTAATGCCCACGAGCAAAGTTGTTTACAGCATCCTCTTTGCCATTAATCCCCTAGCTCTAAAATATACCACTGGACAATAGGTTAGACCCTCCGTAACAAAATCAGAGAATAATCCCTTCTACAAGTCACTGTATCATTGAAAAATGTAAATATAAGCATACGCCTGAGCCTATGTCCAGATGTAATTAACATAAATATATTCAGCAGTCCGGATGTAATTAATATAAAGGAATATAAAACACATCTTTGAAGCAACAAAATCTCACTTGTTGTCACAATAAAACTTTTCATAAAAAATCTATGCAAGTCAATTATTTTATTGATGTAAAAGAAGTAAATAAAAAAAGTAAATAAAAAAAAGTTCCCCAATTTCCAAAAGTACAAGTGTTCATCATGATGCAGTCTTTGAATCTTGATGCTGAACAATAATTGAAATAAAGAAAAGAATAGAATTCGATAAGTATGACATTCAGAGATGTTATACCTCCAGCTTTCATAATGTCTAGGAGATCATCTTTCAGAATAACAGGAAGTGAATGGGGGATAGCACTGACATCCAAGACTTGTGTACTTTCTTGATTTTTTATCTCCAGGTAATCATGACATAATATGTTTCCCCAGTAAAGCCCATGGATTGTCCAATTCTGCATTATGATCAATAGAATATAAGCATACATGCAATACTCATAAAAGCATACATAAAAGTCAGAACATAAAAATGGTATTGCATGATAAAAACTCTATTGTGTGTTCGCAGTGTACCCATATATGACAAACACAAAAATATTTAAGTTGGCACTTTTTTTTAATGATAAAACCTAATCTCACAGTTTTTGATGGATAGGTTACACAAGTTATTCTTATAAGTGATTTTCAATAATGCAATATTAATTTCAACCAAAAGTAAAAAACAAATATTAGCCGTTTGAGATCAATTCAAGTAGTAAATAACAGAACTATTTATGTGATGGACTGCAGGAAGAAAGCTAACTATCTATGTGAGGAGGAAACACAATTTTGAGGTTCACAAAATCCTCCAGAATCCAAGAACTATTTATGATTTTTACCAACATTTACTACTGCCACCAATATATTCATTACTTTCTTATTTCACTATAAATACTTGGTATAATGTTTTTCAGTATTAAATTTTCGCGATAACAAAGTGACTTATGGAGATCTGATCAAGCGAAAACTACTTAACAATATAATTCCTTGACAACCGTCATTACACACTTTAAAGATTAGAATTAGAGATTGAAAAAATATATAAATACACATATATATTATTAATATATGAATAAGGTTTTGCAAGAGACTCTTACCCTGATACTCTCATTCCTTAGCCCATAAGGACACGAACCTCCCATTATAGTTGAGGGAAATTCAGAAAAGTAATCTATTTTATTTACAGCCATGCTGTTTGGAGTTATACCTTTTAGCTCATTACCTACTCTGTTTCAAAAACTCTATGAACAAAACATAAAAAGCATTGATGAGAAATATACAGAGGACCCTTTGTAGGAATTGTATTGCACATGTCAACTACTTGAAGAATGCAACTACTTACTGTATGGTCACGGACATTAAGAATTCAACTACTTACAGATATTAAGGATTTATCCCAAACATGTCAGCAAATGTCTTGTAGCAAATAGGGCAAGTATTTCTGTTGTATAGTCCAAATTAGTACTAGGATACCAGTTCCAAGTCACATTATAGATGTACATTGAAAGGTACTGGATATGCACTTACTGTTTCAGCTTCAGGAAACAACGATGGTGAATGATATGGCCACACGGATACCTGAAGAAGGTCCTGGTGTCTCAGATAGATGCTGTAAAATTTAGGTTCAAATTCAATATATCCAACATTAAAAGCAATGAGTGTATACAAATTTGAATTTTATGAAAAGACAAAACAGCTATGTGTACCTCAAAGCAGATAGGGCAGTCGTGACGTAGCACACTTTCAATAAAAGTATGCGTTTCTGCTTTACAACACTCTGGAAAAGATAAAACACGGATAAATGCTAACACACACTTTAGTTTAATAATCATAAGATCAAAATGCTCAAAAAGGAAGTGCAAAATTACTCACGACATATATTTCAGTGAGAGAATTGGTGACTGCCTCGTCTGATACAGAGAATGAGATAAAATCATAAGAAGAATATTGAAAATAAAGACAAATCTAGAAACACAAGAGAGCACGAATGATAACGTGCTTAGATTTAATCATTGTTCTAGTATTTCTAACATAATCTTAAAGGTTTACTACAATAAAGACTTTGGTAAAAAGCTAAAAATTGATCAATTAATCGGTAAAGGTGACAAAAGAATAGAAGCACACCCTTTTGCAGCCTCTCCATTATTCCATCAGTCTAAACTGGCTTAGATAGTGGTCAAATGACAGATAGATTGACAAGAGACTCAATGAACTAATACATCATATCTTTAAATTTGAAAAACAAAACTTCGGAATTAGTTTAATTCACAAAAATTGAATAATTTGTTAGCATCCACTTCTGTTGGATTTAAGGAGTATAACGTGAACATGTTACAAACTACCCAAAAAAAGTTTCAATAAATATAAATATGAACAATAAGATTCCCATTAAAAAGAAAACCAATTCATATAAATATCATAAGAAAATGGAGAACCTGATATATAATGAAATCACAAATTATAGAAAAAAACAGATGGAAGTTACTCAATAACAAGACAAAGATACAAAATCATAGATAACACAGATTCTGCAGACCTGTAAAGTAGAGATCCCAATACCAATAATTTCAATACAAAAAGATACTAATCATGAGCACCACAATGAACATATTATGCCACAAATATACAAATTAATTCAATAGTTCCTTCCACAAATTCACTTAAAATCAATAACAATGATAAAAACCCACAATTTAAAAAAAATAAAAACAGAAATTTAATCTTCCATACTTGATACAACAAAAACAAAAACACAAATCCTCACACGAATAACTCGAAAAATTGAACCACAAACCACAACAACAAATACACAGATCTAAACCTCAAATTCACCAAATCCACTAAACATCCCCAAAATAAAACCCAATTTCACCAAAAACCCACTTCCATGTTTTATTTAAAACACACAAAATAAAAACCCTAAATCCCAACTCAAAAACAAAAATTATACCATCCCCAAACCCTTATTCTTTGTTTGCTATACCATAAGGAGACTATTGTTCCATCTGCAAACAAAATGTCTTGTACAAAAATAAATTCAAAATAGTTAGTAACTTAAAAATCATACGGTGCTCCTTATAACAAATAACAGTTTCAATTTTATAAAATCCCCAATTTTAAAAACTAGGGTTTCAATTAAAAAATCCAATTTGAAAAATTAGGGTTTTCAAGCTTCAATTTTGAGGACGAAAATATGAGAGTAAGGAGAGCTGAAGACCAATTTCAGTTCCAAAAATTAAAGTCGGGGAGAGATAATTCACACAAATTGATGGGAGTAAAGAGAGCTGATATGAGATGAGTTGAGCGTAGAGATGATGGTGAGACGATGGTAAGCAGTGCTTCTTCATGATGAGAGGGATTAGGGAGACGGAGTGTTTGACAGAGAGTCAATGGTTACAGGGATTAGAGATTAGAGAGTTTGAGAGCGTCGAGAGAGTATTATTGAGAAAGATGGAAGGATATTTTAGTTTTATTTTATTTTTCTGAGTGATAGATGAAATAGGGCCGGGGAACGAAATGATTGAGGAAGTAAAATTTGGGTAAAGAGGGAATATTTTGGCTAAGGGGAAAAGAATTGGGGTTGTTGCGCATTCAATTTTTTTATGGAACTTAAGACATCGGTTTTAGAATAAACGATGTCATAAAAAGAGAAAGACATCATATTTATGTGGGATGATGTCTATTAAATATTAGACATCAGTGGCATGACTGGACGATGTCTAATGTGTGATGTCTATTAACCTTTTTCTTGTAGTGCTGCTTCAACTCCTTTCCAAATCAACATTACTACGTCCTTGGTGTGCTTAATTTACTAAGGACCTAACAACATTTCTACTCCCACTTTCTCTCACTAGTGTAGGGACCCACACTTATGTCCATACAAGGCTTCACAAGGTAGCATTTCCCCTACTATCATAATAACCATAAGCATAGGAAAACTTAATCAATTGTAAGTGATTACCTCAGTTTTCTTTTAAATCTAAAATATATACTCTCAACATATCTTATATTGTCTGAACCGACTTTTCACTTTGACCCTTCATCTAAGGATGATAGGCGGCCCAAACATTTGAACACTTCTTACTCCTTTCCATCACTTAAGGCCGGAAAGTAATCTCATTTCTTCACTTCTTCTCACCTTCAGGTATTTAAACTTCACATTCCACTCTGTCCAATTCTTTTATTAACTCCTCAATGATCTTTAATTACATATCTTTTATTACACTGTCTTTGTTTGAGTGATCTTTAATAGGGTAACTATAATCTTTTGGTAATCTAAACCAAAATTCATACCATGAAATATCAACATACAGTTGCCCCCTTTTCAACCTTCGTAGGGTAATCCTTGGGCGTTCTATGTGGATTCTCTAGATTTAAATAACCGAGGATGTTATCAATAAATACAATTACACTTATACAAGTGCTTCTTATACACTTTGTTCAATAAACCTTCAAATGCGATTGGTGTATTTGTTAATCCAAGTAACATCACATGAAACTCGCAATATCACCATCTTGTTCTAAACATGGTCTTTAGTATGACCCTAGACTCAACCTTCAACTGACGGTAGGCTGCTCTGGGTCAACCTTTAAGAACCAACACATTCCTTTCATTGAGTTATATAAATAATCAATTTTATGTAAGGGTTACTTATTCCTATTCGTCAACTTTTTCAACTCCTGATAATCAATACATAATTGCATACATCCATCCTTTTTCTTCTTTTCCGTAAACCATATCAGTGCACCACACGAAATACACCTCGTCTCATTTTTCCTTCTTCCCACAATCTTGAAGTTTCCTTAACTAACCACTTGATTCCTACTGACTATATGATACGGGGCTTTTGACACCAGCCCGACTCTGTATAGTAATCAGTGAGAGATTCAATCTCATGCTTTGAGGTAATCCTGGTAAGTCATAGGGTGCAACCTTTGGGATTTAATTAGCTGGTTGAACTTCTTCCAACTTAGGTGCTTCCTTCTTAATATCCCTTACATGCGCTAGTTACACCTTATATTCCTACTTATGCCCTTGGATACTCATCTTAATATTAGGTTCCCTAGATATTACTATTTGCTTCTTCTGGTAATCAATCATTGTGCTGGTTCCTTACTAGGGTCTTGCGCAGTTGACCTTTTTAATCATATTATAAGTCTTAGCCTTGGGTGTACTGGATGTTAGACCTTTTTGATGCACTATCTCTCATGCTATCTCGAGAAACACTTCTACAGTTCTTGGCAATATGCCCTACCTTGCCATAATTACAACATGTGACTCCTGGATTTTTCCGCTTTACACTCCGACGTATAGTGTCCTTTCTATCCACACCTGAAACATTCAATATTTGCTTTACATACTCCACCATACATTTACCATATTGCTTGCATTCGAATATCGACAACCTGTCCGACTTGACTTGTCTAGAGCTGACTGAGGTTTTATTAAGCTTGTCTAAAGAAAACTTTGTCCTCTAAATTCTTTACTCTTACTCCTTCCAACCTTTTTCTGAGACTTCTGGCTAGATCCTTCTTGACCTAATGCTTCTTTCACAATATCTATCTTTCTCTTCTCATCTTCTTTTTCTCTAGGGCTAACTTCTGATCAATCTCAATTACTAAAGCGGCCTGAACTACGGAAGGATACGTCTTGAGTTGCAATGCCACCACTCCACTGTGAAGTTCAGGCTTCAATCCTTGTTGAAACCTCCTTCCTTTCTGGATCTCCTTACTTACATACTCAGGAACTAATCGGCCAATCCTATAAATTTGGCCTCATACTCCAACACACTTCTTTCACCTTGTTTCGGTTTTAGAAACTCAACTTCCAACGGATTCCTTAGACCATCGAAAAAAAATACTTTTCTAAGAACAATTGTGTAAATCTCGTCCAAGGAACAGGGCCTTCTCCTTTCAACGCACGAGTGATTTCCCACCAATAATTCGCTTCATTTTTCAAGAAATAGCTTGCATAATCAGTCTTAAAATCATCGCTTACTTGGACATGGTTGGAAGCTTTCTTCATCTCTTTTAACCATGCTTTTGCAGTCACTGCATTAGGTTCACCTTTAAACTCAGGGGGTTTTAACACTCTGGAAAGATTTGAAATTGACACTTTGATTCACTCCTTGATATTTCTGCTGCAACAGTAGTTGCTGCTGCTAAACCTGTTGGATTAACTGTTGCTGTTGTTGTTGCTGCTGGCACAAAAAATCCATAATCTCATCTATAACCGGACCCGCAATAAACTATTATTATTTTCCTTAGACTGGGTAGCATTCTTGGGTTGCATCTTCCCGTATCAGGAGAATGCTACCCAATCAAAATACCCACGTCCTTAATAACAAGGTCCATTTATAATAGAGATCTAGATTAACAGCACTAGCAACAATAGCAACGATAACGGTAGCAGAATCAACAACAGTACAGGAAGACTGAATTATCAAGAAACTAGTCACTGTAGCATGGCTCCTCAATACAACAGCATTGACTAACCTCCCAACACGACTCAGTTACCAAATCATGGTAATCTGATATACTACGAGACATGACTGGATATATCAGCCACCATTTACATAGAACAAACTGGTAAATCAAGTCAACTTAAGGAACGTTGGACTCTTCTAGGCACCATAGTCCAAATTTCAACCAACCATTTCTCTACAGATGATTTCTTATCACCCACAAGTGATTCATCAATCACTAAATTACCTTTCCCGAAGCTATAATTCCATTATCAGATGTTGAATCCTTGTTGCTACCCTTATTCCTGAATATCAACCCGGTATAAGACTTTCATTCCTCCTAACTGTCAACTTTCTTTTACTCCAATAACCAAAATTGTCTAACTAGAGAGATTACTGATGAATTCATTGCCAAGGAATTCCAAAATCAAAAAATCAATTATAAAGGAAGGAAAAAAACTAGGATGATCTAAGTATGACTGAGAATAACCATACAAGTACATAAGATGGCCAGTCTTAGTACCGCATAGCTCACAACACATACTTCGGTGGCGTCCCACCAGACCCTTTGTCACACAGACAAATAGTCAAATCATATGCATTGTTTTCCCCAATCAACTGATAGGATCACCGAGGAAAGAAACAATGTTTAGGTAGAAAATTCATAAATAGGGAGGGAGAAAATCTGATTTATAATGGAATCAACAGAATCCTATGTTGCTTACTCCGAGTTCTAAACTTTCTCACAAGAAAAGTAAGCAACTTATGGGATAGGAAACAATTAATCTGGAAATAAAATACGTATCAAGAAAGAAGTATAAGGGTTCAAAAAAATACAAATCACAGTACTGATCTCCATTCACTATGAGACTTGGCTGTCATAGCATCCACCGACTATTATCACTTCATCTGAACTCACCGAGGTTGCACACTTGGTCAAGCAACATTCCTTAATATAGAAAATATAATATATGGGAATAACGCTGGTGTCTCTTTAGCTGACACATCAAGGGTCTGCTCATACGCTGAATTCTCACAATCAACTCGTTCTCTCAATAGAAAACTAGAAATCTCTGTCGGACCTACCAAGAATACGTATACGAAGGAGATATACTCTAAGCTAGGGCAGTTCCAGCCAATTCTCAACAGACGTCAGGGTTACGCTCTCGAAACCCTCGACTGAACTCCTAGACTCGCTCCTCTGATTGAGTTGCTGACTTCTATCTTTATATAAACCTTTTTACACTCTTTTGACTCGATTTCTAACCTAAATCAGGGACTTAAACCTGTAGCTCTGATACCAACTGTAAAGGCTTCAACCCCGGGGTCAGGAGTTGACGTCATCAACAACCATAATAACAAACATAATATAATCAATTCCATGATAGAATATAAATACGACCCCTTTTTCCAAGATCTTTTCCAGGTTTAAGTATGATTTAGGTTACAACTATTACAAAACCGACTTACAGCAAACCATCATGACGCAACTAACTTAATACAGCAACTCAATAGACCATCTTTGGTCACATACGACTACCTCAGAGGAGCTTGGTACGAAAGGAACCGGAACTCTGCCCGACTACGATGGAAGGATCTCCTAAGCATCTGCAATACATATACAAAACATTCTGCAAGGGTGAGCAATCAATTGCTCAACAGTACAACTATATGAATAACAAGTAAAATGATTTAAAGTAAAGCAGTTAAAGGAATAGAATTCGTAACTTGCTAGAAAACAAGTAAAACATGTATAAACTAGATATCAAAACTAGTATGCTCTGTAAAATAATAATATCAGTTGTGTGTTGTGTACAAATACCATAGTTTAATTATAGCATGCCATTTTCACTTCCAAATCCACTGTATAAATCACTTGTTCCGTTACGGGAACCATAAATCCAAATCAGATACGTACTGGATATGTGAAGACAGCTGATCAGGCTATCAACACCAGACAGCTCTAACTGCAATCTCATTTACCTGTTCCGGAACTCAAAGACTAGCTAGGTCTCTGACCTGCTGGACTAAACAGTTATAATATGTGCGCAACCGAATTAGCCTCTTACGCCACCTCAATAGGCCCCCTGGCCCCAATGTATCCCATATCTGATCATTTTATCCAGTTTTCAAAACACTTGTACCTATCTTGTAACACCCCCAAATCCGGGGTCAGGAATCTGGGTCGTCACGCAATCCTTTAATCATGTGTAACCTGTATTAACTTAATATTCCGATAATTCCATATCACAGACGCCCAATCTCACACATTCACGAGTTATAGCCTTAGAAACGATGTACAACAAGTATCATTTGTTATTAAAACTCAAATGTACTTTACAGGATCTCAAACAATTACCTCTACATGAAGTTACAATAATTACAACTGATATCTTATACCTATATGATACTCTGGCCCACCTGAGACAAAGCTGTCAGGGATTCTCCCCATGAATGCAAGCGATTAAGTCCCACTCTGGCATACTGGTTATCTGTTGTGTTATGACATTTAAGGAAAGCAAGAGTGAGCAACAATGCTCAGCCATAATAATATACAGTATGAAAAGACTGTATGAGAAATTTAAGTATAATTCCATATATGATAAATATGTTTATTCAAAATAGTTTTCCTCGGTGATACACACCATTTTTCAAAAACAATTCTTTTGTGGACTTATTATCCTGCGAATACCTTAATGGTAAACCCAACACCTAGGCTTGGGTTACGGTATTGCATCACAATTCCAATTGGAAGAATAGGACATTCACTGGAACCACCGCACACGATAATCAGTCGTACTACGAAAATAGTAAACTTTTCTATTAATAGAAGGACGATTCCCTTTTTATTATCGGTTATCACCCTGGCCGTATTCATGCCTTTTCTGTGTCCATCCCTCTCAGGTACACACTTCGTGTCTATCCCTCTAAAGACACGGTTTTGCGTCGATCCCTCTCAGGTACGCATACCATACATGTTCGTCAGTATATAAGATACATTCTCATGTGGTAGTAAATTGGTAGTCTCCCCAGTCCACGAAGTATTGGAGTCTACCCGTCCTTGTCCTTGTAAGAATCCCATCATATATTTGGAACTTATATTTTTCCCCAAGCATATTGCTTGTTGATAGGTACACTTTGATTTGTATCTATATATATGTGCTTCCGAGAATGTTCGGAGGAAGTACTAAGGATGTGAATTGACCGTTGTCAACAGATAAATAAATAAGGGGGAGTTTCTTTTGAAACTATAGTCAAAATATATAAGGTATGTCGAGATAATATTCTTCGACGATCTGAAAGTATTAGTATGATTTTCTGAAACTCAGAAAATATTTTAAAATAGGTTTTATGATTTTTAAATGATATTAAATCATTTAATAAATACTGAATAATTAAATAATTATTATTAAATAATTAAACCTCAAATAGTTCTTCTTTGAAAGAATATTTTAAATAATATTCCTCAACTAATGTATGTTGAAGTAATTATATTAATCTTTAATAAATATAAAATAATTGGTTTTAAAATAAAATAAACGTTGGAGAATATTTCTCCATTTTTAAATGAATATCTGAAATAATATTCATTGCTCGGGTAATTAAATAGAGTTTAGGGAATAAGATCTTTAGAAATTATTTTTAAACTAAATTCGAGGTACTTAATACTTCGCAAGTGGACATCGAGTCCCTAGGAATAAAATTAGTGCGAACTATTGATCGTCAAAAATTTCTTCGAGATGATTCCTGGGTTTATACTTCATAAAAACTGACCGACTCTCGGTCTTACAACTTATACATCACACTCTACTATAACGTTAACATCCTTAAATAAAACACCTCCGGAATACTTCCGGGTTTTCATTAAATTATACTGACCGGCCCTCGGTCTAAAATATACAACGCTACTCTCTAGCGTTATTGATTGAAATTCGGTAATAATCATATACCAAAATCAGTAACATATAGTATGATATTATATATCATAATTTGTAATATATCGCAATATCACATCATGTATATATAGCATTTATTTGAAAACAAACACAACAAAACAATTTTAAAATGTAGGGTTTGAAAACTTGCCTGGAGTCCAAGATATGTTTCCCGACTTCCTCTCGTTACGGGTTTTCTAATCAACAAATATCATAATTTTAATCAGTATTCCTACTCTCATCACCAACTTATATTTCTAATAAATTCAATACTTCATAATTTTCATTGTTCGACTGACTCGAAATAAGTATCACTCCTTGGTCGAAACGGACGGTCAAAGTGGTCTTCTAGATTTGATTGTACCGAATATTACTATTATGCGACTCGCACTCTATTATTTTTAATAAATCGTAAACTTAATATTTTAATATGAAACCACCTCGAGGAGCTTCTTGAGTTCTTGTAATATTTATCCTAAAAGTTTCATTTTGATAAAATGAATTTAATTAGGTGAAAAGCATTTCAAAAGTTCGGTCAACTACGCAATTTTACTATTCAAACCGCTTTCACTAAAACGTTGATATCTCTCAAATCGTTAACTTAATTGACGCACCGTTTTCGTGTGCGCGATCTAGAAAAAATTTAGAACATATCATTTGAAAATGGTTTTCTGGTAACAGGGGTGAAAATCCCAAAGTGGCAGTTTCCTAACAGGGGGTTGTTTTTTACGTTCATACTCCGCGCGACCTCGGATCCGACATTTTTATAAAATTGAAAACTCAATATTTTTACTTGAAATTTTTATGGAAGCTAAGAAACTCTATTTATTACTCTCTGTAAACATTTCATGATTTTTAAATATTTTTAAGTTGATTATTTATATTTACAGAGTTCGTAATTTGTAGCAGTTTTGTCGCGTAAATCCCTTTTACTAAAACGGTCATAACTTTTGATCCATAAATCGGAATCAATCGATTCAAGCGCCTAAACGATCTTTATAATATTTTATATCATAACAAAGTGTTACTTTTTAAGAAAATATATTTTATATATTCAGGAACTAATGCTGAAACTTAAGTTGAGTTTTGTTCATTTTAACGAGGTTACGATTACGATTTGAGTTTCATTTACATCTTAAATCATTATACCATCATCAACAATAATCAAATCATCATATCAATACTAACTCCTCTCAAGAAAATCATGTTCTTGAGGAAACAATCATCAACCTTAAAACTAATTAACTAAACATCAAGATAATATCAAATCAATCATCAAAACCATACTTATATCCAAGATCCTTACTTTTCTTAAATTTTAAAACTTAAACAAGTTTGGATGAATTTTTATACCTTCCTTGAAGATTTTTAATACTTAATAAAGTCCTAAGATCCTTCATGAAGCCTTGGTCTAGCTTTAGGAGCCTTAAACTTTCATGAAAAATCAAGAAAATAAGTTAGTGATTTTCGGAGTTACTATTCACCCTCAACTTCAAATATTTTTATAAAATTGAAAACTTAATAGATGGGCATGAAATTTGGTGCGTGGCTTACCCATGATATGAAAGAGGTTTGGTAAAAATTTGGTAATTTTTGAATGAGTAGAACATGAGATGTGAATTTTTCTTTCCATGGTGTTCTTGAAAATCAGCATTGAGTTTTTGGAGAGAGAGAGAATTGCCTTGCTTGATTTTTGGAAATGTGGTGGAAATAGGCTTCTTGTGAGTATAGAAAGTGTGTAGGACAAGATGCATCATATTTTCAAAGGCTAGGCTTAGCTAGGTGTCACATTTGTCAAAGCTTGCATTATAAGCTCCTTGAATTAATGTTTATTGAAATTTGTTATCTATTTATTTTGTAACTAGCTTCCTAATTTATTACTTGTTGGATAAATTTATAAATACTTAATTTTCCTAGGTTATCACTTGATCCCTTGCCATCCTACATTATCCCGCATTCGTTCTCGTACGTTTAAATCAATTCTCGTAAATGCTACGTCGAATAATTCTGGTTATCATAAATCATTACCATTTCCAGTGCTCGTACGTGGTTATGAGTTATGAAATCATAATTCTCAAGATTTTCTTGGTCGTAGTATAATTCTCTTATTCCTCAATGGCTCGTAAAATTATATTATTTGGACTATTGGTTTTCTTCGAAAACTCACGACTTTTGCATACACTCATTTAGTACGTATAACCACAATATGAACTCGGAATCTTAAATTAAAAACTCGTATATAGTGTGGTGACAAAAGTTTTTATTAAACCGCAAGGTTACTATTCATAAAGGTCTTTTACCGATATCAAAATTTTGGGTTCTTACAGTCTTCCCCCCTTAAAAGGATTCCGTCCCAGAATCAGTTTAGAAATAGGCGGGGATACGCTTCTCACATGACCACCTCGAGTTCTCACGTTGACTTCGCAGTATTTGATCTTTTCATAAAATTTTCACTCATACGTCAAATATATTTTCGGGTACTCGTTCTTGTAGACCTATGACCTCTCTACACGTTACTCGACATATGCTAAGTCTGGCTGTATGTTTATTAGCTCATTTTCAATCATATATTTGGCATTGACGGTTAAATTTCCTAACCTCGATTCGTGGTACTCGTTATAAACTTGGCGACCGTTCGATGATGGTGCTAATTTATAAGCCAACTTTCTTAGTCCTTTAAAGATTTCAACTGGTCCAATAAACCTTGGGTTCAACATTTCTTTCCTTTTAGAATCTCATCACTCCCTCCCTGAGAGGCACTTCCAACAATAATTGTTCGTTATTTTGTTATTGTTTATCTTGGGCTGCTACTAGCCAGGTTCTGATAAGTTCTAGGAATTTCTTTGGTCTGTTGACTCAACAATAGTCCAAGTATCCTCTGCTTACCAACTTCTTCCCAACCTAAGGGGGAACGATTCTTTCTTCCGTACAAAGCTTTGTAGCTGTTACAATGTCCGCATGATAACTCGTTATTATCGGTAATTTGATTAACGTCAACTGGTCACTTTATTTCCCTTAAAAATCGATAATATAGACAATTAGCGCATCTTCTAGTGTTTGGAATCATCCTTCAACTTATTCGTTTCCCCCTCCATCGCTCCTACTAGTGCTAGAGTTTCGTTCCTTAACGTTTTCCCATTTTGGCGCATCATCTCTGTCTATTATTTTATGTAAGAAGTTCTCGTCGCATTTCTACACACTCGTCTCCTGTTACACGCTTAGCGTCAGATTTAACATTTCTTCCTGTAGTAATGTAAGGCACATCATCATCCTGTTTCCATCTTGAAGGAAACACCATTTCATACGCAATTGATTGACACGTTTTAGGATCGTGGAACGTTCAGCTTCCGTTATCGGTCAGACTTCTTTAATCATTCCTCGTATAATATCTATAGTACCACGATACCTTTTGGGTCGTACTTGTTATTCTCGCTAGCGCCTTAGACATATTCACGTTCATGGGTACCTGCTACCAGTGGCCTTTATAGGGCGTGTGCGATCTTTTTTGCCTTCTATCAGCTCTAACAATGACATCCTTCATTCTTCCACGTTGTCCTTCATAAGGGATATCGGCGACTATTTTTCGTATGCTCGCGTGGTAAATACATCTACACGAATTTTCTGTCAACGATAGGCGATTCCCCTAACCGTTCCAAATAAAAGGTAAGCCGCTAGACGTATCTCCAATAGCCAGGATAGTCCTCTCATTCTACTTGTCGATTTGAGAACTCTAAGTCGTGCCTCTGTTCGTCCCTTCTCGTGAAATATCTTGGCTCCTTGCATGGCGCGATATCACGGGGTCTCTCTATCACCAATTATCTCTTCCGCGTTCATAATAATTTTATAGAGCGGAGATCTATCATTTGCATAATAAAATAAGCGATCTTATTTAACCTATTACTAAAAATCCTAAAATAGCACGACGGCTTACTTGGTTCTTGATAATCCTCCTCCAGAATTTATTATAATAAACTCTTACTCCCATTCGGGTCATTTACAGGCCGCAATCGCCAAAATTTTAATCCTCGTCATTCCGTTTTCATTTTCAACCATGTCAATGACATCCATTTTCATATTCGATCATGACTAATATCCTCTTAAGTTTCTTTGCATCATTAATTCTTCCGGTTACGTAATAAAGGGTTCTCTATATGTTATCTCAACTCCAAGATTCATTCATGTGATCCTTCACATCAGTTGTCCTGAAATTTGTTATCCTCAATATACCTTCTCCTACTTAAAGTGTCGGCCACCACATTGGCCTTTCCTTGATGATAATAGATTTCTCAATTATAGCCCTTGATCAATTTGAATATAACCTCTATCTCGTGTTCAATATAATAAAAAAAATTCCAAAATTCCTCATAAGTTAAACTCTTTGTCCCTTTCAGTACGAACATTATTGCGATTATTCTAGATTATTATTAGAACACCTTTTGTCACGGTCCTTAAGCCGCATAGACATATCATTATACTTCACACAAAATCCTCTTCTTATCATCGAGTATTGCTAACACGGGGTTGTTACTAATCTTACCTTTACTTTTTGAAAATCTTATTCCTCGAATTCATACATGTTTGGTCTTTCTCAAATTCATTAGTACTTATCTTGATAATGTTTCATAGAAGCATACCTCACTAACCACATTGGTATCTCTATTATCATTTTTCTATAACCATGTTAAAGATTCTTATGATAATAACTAAACATGTTATTCCCTTTTTAAAAACAACTTACTCATTACGATGCTCCGATTGTACCAACATAACACTGAGCTTTCAGTCTCATATTCAACAATCAGTTCTCAACTATACCTCTCTTTGTTCGGAAGGCAATTAGCCTTGGAAAAATGATTTTCACGATATCGGTGAAATTTAGACAATCTTAACAAGATTTCAAAATCTAACATCTGAACAAATAATGAGCTCTGCATAAAAGAGTCGCAACACTCAAAAGATTTATAACTTGGAAGAAAGAATACAACAAGGATTATCCTCTCATGTCCTTAAAATTTTATATTGTGATATTATAGAGAATATCCATTGAAAGCAATGATTGTTGAATA
This sequence comes from Apium graveolens, assembly GCF_009905375.1. Taxonomy (NCBI): domain Eukaryota; kingdom Viridiplantae; phylum Streptophyta; class Magnoliopsida; order Apiales; family Apiaceae; genus Apium; species Apium graveolens. The sequence continues at coordinate 102,188,711 of NC_133649.1, forward strand.
ATAACATCATATGAATGATACTTGTAAGATTTTCCCATTAAAAGAATAATTCTCTTTTCGAATAATGAAAAAAATATTAAATAACATCCTCAACCAAAGGTTAACCATTGAGGTTTCAAAGAGATGCTATTTTGAAAGAAGGAATTTTATTCAATAATTAAAAAATAAGGAAGTATATTGTTATTTAATCACTTTATGATTTTAATTGGATATTCATTATATTAACGAAAGAATAGAACATTTCATGAACAAAATATTTCATAAAACTGAAATGAATTCTCGTTTGAGTGGGCGACCTAGTTAGGTCTCAATTAAATCATTCTTTAAAAATTTCATCAATAATTAAATTTGTATATATAATGCACTATGGAATAATAAAAATTTGATTGGAAGTGGAACTAGCAAAATAATAACTAATCCATATCAAGCAATATTATCAACCGGATAAGAAAATGGCCAGCTCAATTGGTTTGGCACATAGTAACTAGCTAGGACGATCAGCTAGGTTTCCATCTGTTAGGTCACACAACACTGTAGAAGGGGGTTGAATACAGTGTTTATATAATCAAATCGATTTAACACAAGTATGTAACAAAGATCAAGTATATTGAATAAACTCTGTTACAATAAGAACTGTTGTTCTCTCTCAGTAATGAACAAGTATCACTAAGAGCTGCTAGGTTACAATGTATAATCTTCTCGATAATGATAACACATATAGTGTAAACCCTAAGTCTGTGTTTACATAGTACACAGTTACAAGATAACTTCTAATTGATATGGAGTACAATTCTGTCTTCTAAAATATATCAATCAGATATCTTCTACAAGTTTTCCAGTCTTCTAACTCTTTCCATGCATATCTTCTTTTGTTTTGGTCTCGATCTTCTACTGTAAATCAGCTTCCTTCCTTATATGAAAGTCTTCCCGCACTTAAGTTCTGATATGACCTTAAGTTCTGATATTAAGTTCTGACTTCCAGTAAGTCCTGATTTCAGTAAGTCCTGATATGTCCTGTTTGTTAAGATCTGAAAACTAAACATGAATCATATTAGACATGACATCTCAAATATATCTAACAATCTCCCCCAACTTGTAAATTATGCAAAATATACAAGTTAATAGATTTGATGATGTCAAAAACATTTAAGTACAAATACAAATAAGAGTTTAACTAGATTACTATCTATAACTTACAGTCCTTGTAGCTTTTACCAATCTCACTGAGTCAATCTGAATCCATAATGATTCTTGACAAAGTTTGATATCAGCTTTTCTTCTTTAATCCTTAGGACTTGAGACATTGTAGTCTTGACTTGCTTCATCTCTTCATTCTGACTTCCAATCTGATAGATTTCAGTCCTTAAAGCAAAGATATGGTTTCTTTCTAAACCATCATTCAGTCTTATTACCCTAGGATGAGAAGAATCTTCATTGTAGCATAGACATTTCTCATTCAGTAACACTTCAAGCTTAGCAGAATTCTTCTTCATTGGAATTTCACTTCCATCATTTTCAACAATACTAGGAATGAATTCTGTAACTCTTGAACCGGAAATTCTAGCTTTATCTCTGATGGTTTTCAATATGAAGTTTGACCATCTCCTGGTAATATCAGACTATACCTCTAAAAGGTAATGAAAGAATTGAAGTTCTTTCAGTGATTTGTTTAACATGTCTGATTCTGACATCTGATATGTCCTTCCATCTTCAAGAAATAGAATCAGATTTTCCTTGACATTGTGCTTGTCATGAGCATCCAGTACCACTTGAACAGAGATAACCTCATCAAGAAGTTAATGTGTAACATCTTCAAGAGGTTTGTCAGTCAAAAGAAATGGATCTCTAGTAAGCACTTCAACTCATGTTTTAATCTTAGCTTCATCAGAACCTAGTCCAGCTCTGTATCTTGCTTCTCTGGTTTTCAATCCAATAGTCATGAAATCAGATAACAATTGGCTTTTCTTTGGATCTGATGGTTTGACATTTTTCCATAGGAGTTTCTTTTTGTCAGCTACTTTCACCTTGTCTAAATCAACTTGAGCACTGTCAAAGGTTGATGTCTTGATGATTTTATCAGAACTTGTTGTTTCTGTTGTAGCTTGCAGTTCTTCACTCTGAACAACTTGAGCCTTGTCAGAGGTTGTCTTTGATTCTTCAGAAATCTTCCTTCTTTTCAGAGTTTGAACATCTTAATCTTCGGAAAGAATATCATCAGTAACTTGAACCATTTTGCACACTGGCTTTATCATAATTTGAGGAATTTTCATCTCCAGTGGCTTGATTGGTTCGTCAACTTTTCCTTTCCCTTGGTCTTTGGGATCAATCTCAGTTTGTGATCTAGTATTGGCTTTAGATGCCTCAGTTTGTGACTTCTCCTTGATCATAATGCCTTTTACCTTAGGCCTTGGAGGTTTCTTTGCAACAGAAGCTTTTGGCTTTAGATTTTTCTTTTCAACTTTAAATCTAGCTTCTTCCTCCTTGAGATTTTCTAAATCCATTCCTGGATTATGCTTCAAAAGTAATCTTCTAGCAATTTCCTCATTAAGTGTCTGAATCTTGGGATCTTTGTAGTAGACTGTAGTCTGCTTTCCCTTGAGCTTTAGAGTTTGCATAAACTTTTAAGAATATTGACTTCCACTTTGTATCAGAACATCAGGCTTTGTCATCAGACTTTGCTCATCAGAACTTGATATCAGATTTTGAGTTTCAGTACTTGCTATCAGATTTTGAGTTTGAGCAGCTTCAGAACTTGTCTTCTTTTGAGTAGAAGATTTGCTTGCATCAGTAATTAGTTTCCTTGAAGAAACCTTGTTGCTCTGCTCTTTATCTTGAACTTGACCTCTACCCTTGTTAGGGTTTCCCTGGTCATCAGCTTCATCATCTTTCTTCTTCAATATTTGATCATTAGAGCATTTGGACTTACCTATCTTCTCCCCCTTTTTGGCATCATCTGATAGTAGGAGTGAGAGAAGAAGTTCAACTGAAGATTGGATTTCATCCAATTGAGCCTATTGAGAAGCTTGATTATCCAGGACCTCAGATATTTGGGCATGTTGCTTCTCTTGAGCTTTCTCAATTGCTTCTACTTTCTCAAGTGTAGGTTTGATGATCCTTGTCTTGTCAAGCTTGATCTGTATATCTAGCTTATTAGCTGATTCTTGTAGTTTATCAACCTTTGCTTGAGTTTCAGATTGTAGACATTGAAGATTTTTGGTAGACAGAGCTGTGACTTTGAGTTGTGTCTTGAAATCAGCATTAGTGAGCAACTCATCAGCTTTACCAATATGGTCTGTCAGTACTTTGGAGCTTGGAATGAAATCAGTATTATTCCACTTCTTGGTCTACTCCACACCTCTGTGAGTATCTTCCCAAGGAATAGGAGCAGCTTGCTCAACAAACTTCTCAATTAGTGCCTCCTTTCCTAGAATGGGAGCATGAGTATCAACAGAAACACTGTCTTCTGAACTTGAGGAAGACTCATTATCTTCTGACAGTACTAAAGTGTGTGAAGCAACTGGAGATTCTGGAACAATCTCATCTAAATTCAGAGCATCGGAATTTATCTCCAGAATTGGTGTAGATGGTATCTCAACATTTAAGATTGGAGAGTTGACTTGAGATGGTTGTGCTGCTGTAGGAGCTTCCAAATACAGAATAGTAGGAGTGTGCAGCCTGTTGATGTCAATTTCAGGACTTAAGCCTGAATCTTCAACTGTAACATCTTCATGAAAAGGAGAGACCGGAGGTTTAACCACTGTATCTGGAACAGTGTCTTGGTCTTTAGCTGGAGGTGGCATAGTTTCAATGATAATTGGCTCTTTTGAGATCAGAGATTCCTGATCTCCTTCCTCAGCTTCTTTAGTATCTTCTGATGGAGGCTTAGCCAAATGCCTCTTAGCCCTCATTTTCTTTAATCTCCTTGAAAATGAAGGAGTTGTTTTATCATTAGAGTTTAAAGTTCTTTTCCTCTTCAAGGTATCAGAACCTTCAACTGCAGTTTCTTTCTAAGAATCCACAGTTTCAGCTTCAACTGTCATAGGTTCTGATGCATGAACCTGTACTTCCTCTTCACTATCAGATTCATCCCTGAGAATCATTTTCCTTCTCTTTTGTGGAGGCTGAGGAACATATTTTTTCCTCTTAGGTTTGGAAGATGAAGGTCTGATGGTATGTGCTGATGGTTGTTGTTGTTGTTGTGATTGAGCTGATGGTTGGAAGTAAGTTCTGATTGTGGGTTGAGTTGATTGAGGTTGAGAAGGTTGAGGTGTTTCTGTAGTTGTGGTAGATGCTGATGGAGATTGGGTTGTGGTATATCAGTATATATGGAGGTGTAGGTGTTTGGGTCAGAGTTTACCAAAAACTGTTTGACAGATGTAGGAATTTAGAGGGGTCTCAAAACAGTTTTCTTATTATCAGTAGATAATAAGTCAGTAAATACTCTCTTAGCAAGTTTAAAAGGTGCAATTAACTCATTAACACACTTGCTAATTGGGGTGCATCAGAACAACAAAAACTCTAAATAAGCTGATAGAATCTAGCAAAGTAACCAGTATTTCTATCCTCTGTCATCCTATCCCTAATAAATCCTAAAATAGCACTTGCATAATCAAAATGAGTTTGATTAATGAGAGCATACCCGATTTGTTGACTGAGAATTGGGATTGCATCAAAATTCGAACATTTATTGGCAAAGGCCTTTGTGATGCAGTCCAAAAAGAAACTCCATTCCCTCCTTATGTGAGGTCTCTTCAATTGACACAGTTTTGCCAATGTCTTTTCATAGCCATACTAGCCATAATCTGCTGAAGGACTGGCTCATAAACTGTTGAACTATAGACACGATTTTATGGAAAATGTAAAGCCTGTCAAACTGTAGCCAGAGTCACTACATGCTCATCCTCCCATGTTGAAAAGATAATACTTGGGGACCCACGAGCACCACCATCATCATACATGCCACTTCTCCAAAACTCCAGCACTTGAGTTCCAGAGATGGCTTCTGGTTCGGTCAAAGCATACCCAATCTTAGAGTTAGCAAGGAAATCCTGAATGAAGTGAAGATCTGATGGGGGCTTCACTCTAGCTAAGAATAGCCAAGTAATTGTTGGGGACAAACTTAGCTCCATTGAAAACTATGTCTTTTAGTTCCATTTCCGTAAGAAATAAGTGAGAAAATATATTGTGCACAAGGTGTATGATAAAAGTCTTGTATGAAAAAGCTTCAGAGAATATTAGAGAGAGAGAGAGAATAAAAGAGATTAAGAATAGAAAAGTAGGTAAAAGATTAAAAAATCTTTTAACTCCCATATATATACTCTCTCCACTCAATAGTCCTTTTTAGAAGTAAAACAGACACTTGTACACCTATCAGCCAGTAAATAGTTAAAGCAGAGTTAGTGGGCACGAGAAATAAGCAATAATTAACGTGTACATGCAGTTTTACAAGACAAGCATGTTTACCACTAACCCAAATGATTATGACTGTTTTTATCTCACCTAATTATATTCTGATTAATTATGACCGCTATAGTATTTACCACAAATAAGTCAAGTAAAGAAAAATGCCACATAAGCATTAGAGTTTCCATCAGAATTTAATATCAGAACTTGACTATTATCATATTTTAACAGTCATCAGAACATGGTTTTTGTACTCAAAAAGTGAATGTCTGTTTCTGTGATTCTTCATACAAATACTGACTTGTTTCTTCAGAGTTTAATCATCAGAACTTCCATCAGAACTTGTACTCAGAATTTATGCATATGACACTTAACTGTTTATCTGAAATAACTTGATCACCACAGTAATTTTCATCATTCATATGGAGTGATAGTGTGTGCATTAGCAGAATATCAGATAAAGATTAGAGTCTGATAAACTTCAGTACATCTTAGAAATAAGGCATAACTAAGAAAAGTGCTTAAAATCTGTCATTAATAATGAAGTCTACTATAGAATGAATTTATGCAAAAGTCCACCTCAACTGTTTGTGCTCATTTTATGCATCTTTTGAAATTCCTTTTTACAGTGGCTTCTCAGTGTAAGTGAGTCACAACTGCTTATCAGAATTTATGCTATTATCAGAGTAGTTCTCCAATAATCAGAGAATGTGAAAAGTCACCAAGAAAAATTTATTTGCTTTTCTAATGCATATAACTTAATACCAGCAATGCAATTGGGTCTTCTCTTCCATATATTTACTCTAGATCTCAAAGGAGTACCTGACTTTAATTTTCTTTTCTTTTCTTCAGATAAATGAGGCTTATCAGCATTTACTTAAGATTTACTGACATCAGAATTTGACAGATAAGAAGCAAGAATCTAGTTTGTGACTTAGTAATAAGATACACAAAGTAAATTTGACTAAGCTCAAAATCAGAATTTGCTTGTGTTAATGAATTTCCACATAAACAACTAATTCAGACATGGGATTTCTAGTATGTTAAAGACTACTAGGTCAGCATCTAGCACAGTAATCCTCATTGGATTGAATAGTCACAGAACATTCAAATCACTTTCAGAGTATATAGATCCACATCAAATAACAATCAGCATTTAATGTATTTCAATTTTAAGCACAGATTACATGAAGATTAGACAATCTATAAATACTGATCATAAAGTTTGATGCATGAGAACAAAAACTAAGCAGATTTAGAGAAAGAACCTGAAACCATTCCAAGTTCATTTACCAGTCTTGTAAAAGTAGCTTCACATAGTGGTTTTGTGAAGATATCTGCTAGTTGTTGATCTGTTGGAACAAAAAACAATTCCACTGTACCTTCCATCACATGTTCCCTTATGAAATGGTACATAATGCTGATGTGCTTTGTCATTGAATGTTGAACTGGATTACCTGTCATAGCAATAGCACTTTGATTATCACAGTAAATAGGTATTTTAGAAAATTCTAACCCATAATCCCGGAACGGATTCTTCATCCAAAGAATCTGTGCACAACAGCTTCCTGCAACAATATATTTTGCTTCTGCAGTTGATGTGGAAATTGATTTATGTTTCTTTCTAAACCAAGAAACTAATCTGCCTCCAAGAAATTGGCAGCTTCCACTTGTGCTTTTTATTTTGCATCCTGTAAAATCTGCATATGAGTAACCTATTAGCTTAAAATATGATTCTCTAGGATACCACAATCCTAGATCAGTTATACCCTTGAGGTACTTGAAAATTATTTTCACATCTATTAGATGAGGTTCTCTTGGATCAGCCTGAAATCTTGCACAAAGACAGGTAGCATACATGATATCGGGTCTACTAGCAGTTAAATAGAGTAATGAGTCAATCATACCTCTGTAGTTAGTAATATCTACTGATGAACCAGTATCTTTAGCTAACTTGGTTGTAGTGGCCATGGGAGTGGATGCAGTTGAACAGTCTTGCATTCCAAATTTCTTGAGTAAATTTTTGGTGTACTTGGATTGACAGATAAAAGTACCTTCTTTATTTTGCTTAACTTGAAGTCCCAGAAAATAGCTAAGTTCTCCCATCATACTCATTTGATATCTTGACTGCATTAGCTTTGCAAATCTTTCACAAGGCTTGGCGTTTGTAGAACCAAATATGATATCATCAACATATATATGTACCAAAAGTAAGTCCTTTCCATCGTTGAGGTAGAACAGAGTTTTATCAATCGTACCTCTGTAAAATCCACTTTCCAGAAGGAATTGAGCTAAAGTCTCATACCATGCTCTTGGAGCTTGCTTAAGGCCATATAGTGCTTTGTCTAATCTGTAGACATGATTTGGAAATTTTGGATCTTCAAATCCTGGAGGTTGTTCAACATATACCTCTTCTTCTAATTATCCATTGAGAAAAGCACTTTTCACATCCATTTGAAAGACTTTAAATTTTTTGTGAGCAGCATAAGCCAAAAAGATTCTTATGGCTTCCAATCTAACAACTAGTGCAAATGTCTCATCATAATCAATACCCTCCTGTTAAGAGTAAACCTTAGCAACCAGCCTTGCTTTGTTTCTTGTAATTATGCCATCACTATCAGTTTTGTTTCTGAACACCCACTTTGTGCCAACAATGGATCTGTTCTTTGGTTTTGGCATTTAGGTCCAGACTTTATTTCTTTCAAATTCATTTAACTCTTCCTGCATTGCTTGCACCCAATCAGCATCTTGAAGAGCTTCTTCCACTTTCTTTGGTTCAGTCTGAGATAGAAAAGAATGATAGATATATTCATTTGATGTTGCAGTTCTAGTTCTGATACCTGCTTCAGGATCTCCAATCAGAGTTTCCAGAATTATCAGAACTTGGCTCATCAGAACTTGATGAATCAGAACTTGAAGAGCCAGTGACAGGTTCTGATGCTTCTTGATAGTCTTGAGTTGTGGTAGGATCTTCAGCTTGCTCCCCCTGGACAGGTGCATTTTCCTTTGGAGTTGTTACCACAGTTTCAATGACATCAGAACTTAACCCGTCAGAACTTACAGGATCAGAGTTTAAGCCATCAGAATTTACAATATCAGAGTTTAAATCTTCATTTTCAAATCTCAACTGATCATCATCATTGAAATCTAAGAGTCCGGTAATCTTCTTATCGTCAAAAGATACATTGATAGATTCCATGACAACCCTTGTTCTTAAATTGTAGACTCTGAAAGCTTTTGTGGAAAGTGGATATCCAACAAAAATTCCTTCATCAGCTTTTAGATCAAATTTTGACAACTGTTCAGGATGAGTCTTAAGAACAAAACACTTACAAACAAATACATGAAAGTATTTCAGATTCGGCTTCTTTTTCTTCACCATCTCATATGGTGTTTTTCCATGCTTGTTTATGAGTGTAGCATTCTGTGTAAAACAAGCAGTCTGCATAGCTTCAGCCCAAAAGTAGGTTGGTAGCTTTGCTTCATCAAGATAGTTCGTGCAGCTTCAATGAGAGTCTTTTTCTTTCTTTCTACAACTCCATTTTGCTGTTGAGTTCCAGGTGCCGAAAATTCCTGCTTGATTCCATGCTCTTTGCAGAACTCTTCCATGATTGAATTCTTGAACTCAGCGTCATTATCACTTCTTATAATTTTAACAGAATCTTTGATCAACTTATCCAGCTGTATAACATGATCAGTTAGAGTAGATGCAGTTTCATTCTTCTTGTGCAAGAAATACACCCAAGTGTACCTTGTGAACTCATCCACTATAACCATAGCATATTTCTTCTTTGCAATAGACATGACATTGACTGGGCCAAATATATCAACATGCAGTAGGTGATAAGGCTTAAGAATTGAAAATTTAGTTTTGCTCTTGAAAGAAGATTTTCTTTGTTTTGCCTTTTGACATGAATCACAAAGGACATCAGGAGCAAATACTGATTTTGGAAGTCCTCTCACAAGATCTTTCTTTACTAGCTCATTTATGTTGTTGAAATTCAAATGAGAGAGTCTTTTGTGCTAATTCCAGCTTTCTTCAATTGATGCTCTACTCAACAGACAGATTGCAAAACCATCTGAACTTGTTGAAAGTCTGGCTTCATAAATGTTACCATGCATGTAACCTTTCAGAACCACTTTGTCTGTAGAACTGCTTACAACTTCACAGTGTTCTTCAAAGAAATCAACATGATAACCTCTGTCACAGATTTGACTCACACTTAGCAGATTGTGTTTAAGTCCTGAGACAAGAGCTACTGATTTAATGATGACATTCCCAAGATTGATATTGCCATATCCCAGAGTTTTTCCCATGTTGCCATCTCCATAAAAAACTCCTGGGCCAGCTTTCTCCACAAAGTCTGATAGCAGGGCTTTATTTCCAGTCATATGTCCTGAAAATCCACTGTCCAGCACTAGGATATTTTTCTTGTTGCCCTGCAATCACAAAGACCACTATTGGTTAGTTTTAAGGACCCAGACTTGCTTGGATCCTTTGGCCTTTTTAAGTTTGTTAGCATTTACAGCGGATTTAATTTCAGAGTCTATGCTAACATGCTGTTTATCAGAACTTATATCAGACTTTGCATCAGACTTTACACTAGAAGGAATAATACTAACTTTCTTTAAAGAAGGTTTTATTTGATAATAATCATAGTATAAACTATGATATTCCTTATAAGTATAAATGGAATGCCATAAACTACCACAATAAAAACAAGGATTTTGTGGTTTAAACCTAACAGACTGACTCTTAACTCCTGATCTAGGAGGTAAAGAGTATATATTTTTATTCTTCCTGCAAAAAGAAGCAAGATGGTTAGAGTTTCCACAGTCATAACATTTCTTTCTAGGAGCATTAGGAACAGGCATATAATTATTGCTTTTATTAATACCTTCCTTTTCATTCCTATTTTTCCTAGCTTCCTCTACCTTGTTGACATTTCTAATCTCTTTCAGCTTATGCTTAAGCTGCTTCTTTGTCATTAAGCCTATGTTAACTTCAGCTGGTTTATCCTGTTTCAATTTGTCAGAAGTCGACTTTTCCTTAACTTCTGTCACAGACTCTTTCATCTTTTCAAAATCAGACTTTACAGTTTTTGCTACAAACTTAACAGGATTTACCTTTGGCTTAGCAGTCTGTTTAACAATAATTGGGTCAATTTGTTCAGTTCCTTTTTCACTTTTATCATCTCCATAACTTAAGTCCTCTTTCCAGTTTCCACTACTTAATAAATTCTGAGTTGTTCTGCCAGAGTTAGTCCAAGTTCTGATAATCTCTCTTTCCTTTTCTAAGTCAGCTTTTAGAGATTCATTCAATTTTAACACTTCATCTCAAACATAAAAAGCATCATCTTTTTCTTTCTTAGTTTGATGAAGAAAAACTAACTCCTTTTCTAAATAATCATTTCTCTTTTTATAAGCAAGATTTTCAGATGTTAATCTTTCACATGTTAAAGTCTGATCTCTATAACTAATGAACATGGTTTTAAGATATAATCTCAACTCAGTAATATCATCAGTATGAAAGGCATAAGTTGTTTGAGGTACCTTCAATTTAGCAGTTTCAGGACTGCTGTCAGCATTTGCCATCAGGGCATAGTTCACCTCATGTTCAGAATCTGAAGTGTCTGTCCAGCTTTTCTTTGTGACAAGTGCCTTGCCTTTGTCACTTTTTCCTTTCTTGTAGTCAGGAGATATGTGGCCTCTTTCACCACAGTTGTATCATTTGACATTTGAGTTGTCTCCTCTGTCAGACTTTCCTCCTTTGCCTTCAGACTTTCTGAACCCTTTCTTATCAGAACTTACAATTTTCCTGAAAAACTTCTTGCCTTTTCTGAATTTCCTGTAGGCTATCTTTGTGATACCCTTTACCATAAGAGCACACAATTTCATCATCTCATCATTAGCATCTATTTCAGGTAAACTTTCAGTTTCTGAATCATCATCATCAGAATATGATGACTCTGAATCAAACTTTATGATGAGAGCATTTCATTTGCCCCTTTTTGAGGCAGCCATTTTAGGAGATTCCTCCTCAGCCTTAAGAGCAACTGTCCTTGAGACTTTCTTCCATGCCTCTTTCTCCTTTGATCCATCTCAAGTTCATAAGGCTTGAGCATACCATAAATTTCATCAAGAGTAGTTTCAGTAAGGTCATAGTTGTCTCTTATGGTAGTAGACTTCAAATCCCAATTTTTAGGAAGAGCTAAAAGGAATTTAAGATTTGAATCTTCAAGATCATATTCCTTGTCCACTAGTGACAGATCATTCAAGAGTTTGACAAACCTGTCATATAAGTCAGTTAATGACTCATCAGCTTTTGAGTCAAAGTGCTCATACTCTTGAGTGTGTATTGTCCTCCTATTCTTCTTGATTGCATCAGTTCACTGGCATCTTATCTCCAAAGCATCCCATATCTCCTTTGCAATTTTGCAATTAATTACCCTGTTTGACATGACATTATCAATGGCACTATGCAGCAAATGTCTTACCCTTGCATCCTTGGAAATAGATGAGATGTCTTCAGCTGTGTACTCACATTTCTCCTTTGGTATGGTATTTGCTGGTTGATCAGCCACTACAACAGAGAGCTTGGTAGGCTTATGTGGTCCTTCATTAATTCTGTCAAGGTATTCTGGATCTGTAGCTTCCAAAAACATAGTCATCTTCACTTTCCATATGGAATACTCAGAAGGTCTCAGTATGGGAACCCTAATAGTCTCATATCGACTGTGGGTTTGAGTCTTTTAAGTTTCTTCAGATTTGGTGGGCTTGGTTGGAGTTTGTGCTTCTTCAGACATGATTATTTGGATCTTTACTATATGCGTGTTAACAGATAAGCTCTGATACCACTTGTTAGGTCAAACAACACTGTAGAAGGGGGTTGAATACAGTGTTTATACAATCAAATCGATTTAACACAAGTATGTAACAAAGATCAAGTATATTGAATAAACTCTGGTACAATAAGAACTGTTGTTCTCTCTCAGTGATGAACAAATATCACTAAGAGCTGCTAGGTTACAATGTATAATCTTCTCGATAATGATAACACATATAGTGTAAACCCTAAGTCTGTGTTTATATAGTACACAGTTACAAGATAACTTCTAATTGATATGGAATACAATTTTGTCTCCTAAAATATATCAATCAGATATCTTCTACAAGTCTTCCAGTCTTCTAATTATTTCCATGCATATCTTTTTTTGTTTTGGTCTCGATCTTCTACTGTAAATCAGCTTCCTTCCTTATATGAAAGTCTTCCCGCACTTAAGTTCTGATATGACCTTAAGTTCTGATATTAAGTTCTGACTTCCAGTAAGTCCTGATTTCAGTAAGTCCTGATATGTCCTGTTTGTTAAGATCTGAAAACTAAACATGAATCATATTAGACATGACATCTCAAATATATCTAACACCATCGTATTAATTAAAATTTTGACAAGTTAGGACATTAACTAGCCGTTCATGAAAACATATGCAACTAAGCATATTTAAGTTTGTTTGAAAAAAAAGAAAATCTCAATATCGTAACCATTAAAGAATTGTGGCTACCTGGATGATGATTTTAAAATAAAGAGTTTTCAAATCTGGGCCAAGAAAGACAATTATAACTCTGAATCGAGTGGTCTTGGCCTCGGAATAATCGATAACCTCTTATCAAATATTTCTTTCCAATAAAAGGGTACACTCAGAGGTGTTCTCGTTCACATACTTTATCAGATTCTCAATAGATTTGAATTCGGAATACCAATATCAAATTGATACCCTTACTATGATTTCAAATTTCAATATACAATTTCATCTCGATTAGAAGAAAAGGATTCCCGAGGAATCTATGGATATTAGATTATCCATATTTTTAACAATTTGTTAAATATTTACAATCTCGACTGAGAAGAGTAAGTATGAAAGAAGAATCAAATGAAGATATCCATTATGAATATTCGTCAATGAATTGAGGAGAAAAAAATCCTTGGATAATTGAAATAAAGTATAAATAGCTCTGAGCCGAACAAGAAGATCATAATCTATGAATGAAAGTTCATTGATCAACTAAAGGAATTGAACAAGTCCTGATGCGGAGAAAGACTATTCAAGATGGTCACATCAGAAGTTCAAAGTAGGGAACGAAAAGGATTGCCTGATATGACTTATCAAGGCAATACGAAGATCAATAGTTTGGAGGGAGTAGTGTGATGGTGAGTAGATGCCAAAATAATTCACTAATTATCCTAACCCTCGTCATCATCCGTCGGAGGATGATCCCATCTCTTCATTTTCGCAATTCCATGTTTCTACTAGTGTCTCCCTCAATCTTCATTTTAAAGTCACTTACTAACTTGACTTTCGCAAGTATATTTGTCATTCCGGTGTTTTACCTCGAAGACCTTACTCATAATTATTCCAAAAGCATCGTCTAAGCTGATAGGGGCCTGTTACACGCATCCGTTACTAACTACAAGTGGCCAGTTCCCCCTGGGAACAAATCAAAGAGATCTCATAGGGATCTCAATGTAGTCCATAAGTTCAGTGGCATGTGAGTGTAATTGAACATATGTTACCGAATATATTAGAGGTCTACGAGTATATATACGTAGCCTCTGACATCATATCTACCGAAGAATTCCGCACTAGACTCACTAGTCTATCCTTTTTAAAAGGTTCTAAGATCAAACTATCGCTCATTATAATCTTACGCCATTCAATTATAGTCATGCCATCAATTCTCGATGCTCTCGATCTCTGAGCTAAACCATCATAACCTTACATGTTAAGCACACTAATAATATCATATAGTGTACTTATTTTTTTTATGACATTCGTATATTATATTCAAATCTTCCTTAATGGAAATAAAAATCCTCAAGGGTATATCGGACACCATCTCTGCTGAATTTGTTATTAATACGATATTCAAATCCTCATTGGTAAAATGACACCTTCAACTAGTGTGGGTCAATAACGTCAACTGTATACTAATAATTAGACTTCATGGTTTTCACCTGTGATGCCCCCTCATGGGAAACTTATGGGGAACTACGTATAACCAGGCTTGTGTTATCTAATCATCAAATGGTGTTGGTAATACCGTCTTTACCCAAAATGCCCTGGAGACTCAGCTCCGAGTTCGACATCCACATACTTTCCAAATCATATATGATTCTAATTTTTCTTCACATCATTCTGATAATCTCCAGTGGTCCTATTAGTCATGCTTTAATACCTCAAATATACACTTATCATAACCTACACATTGGGGCTACATCCGGTAGTCCAATGATGAACTCTATATGAGCTCTTACGAAATCTCGCATCTAGACAGACTCCTAACACTCTCTTCTCTGAGTACTATAACTTATTGCTCTGATACCATTTCAGTAATGCCCCCAAATTCGGGATCAGGAATCTAGGTCGTCACGCAATCCTTTAATCATGTGTAACCTGCATTAACTCAATAATTCGATAATTCCATATCACAGACACCCAATCTCACACATTCACAAGTTATAGCCTTAGAACGATGTACAACAAGTATCATTTGTTATTAAAACTCAAATGTACTTTACAGGATCTCAAACAATTACCTCTACATGAAGTTACAATAATTACAACTGATATCTTATACCTATATGATACTCTGGCCCACCTGAGACAAAGCTGTCAGGGATTCTCCCCATGAATGCAAGCGATTAAGTCCCACTCCGGCATACTGGTTATCTGTTGTGTTGTGATATTTAAGGAAAGCAAGAGTGAGCAACAATGCTCAGCCATAATAATATACAGTATGAAAAGACTGTATGAGAAATTCAAGTATAATTCCATATATGATAAATATGTTTATTCAAAATAGTTTTCCTCGGTGATACACACCTTTTTTCAAAAACAATTCTATTGTGGACTTATTATCCTGCGAATACCTTAATGGTAAACCCAGCACCTAGGCTTGGGTTACGGTATTGCATCACAATTCCAATTGGAAGAATAGGACATGAAGTACTGGAGTCTACCCGTCCTTGTCCTTGTAAGAATCCCATCATATATCTGGAACTTATATTGTTCCCCAAGCATATTGCTTGTTGATAGGTACACTTTGATTTATATCTATATATATGTACTTCTGAGAATGTTCGGAGGAAGTACTAAGGATGTGAATTGACCGTTGTCAACAGATAAATAAATAAGGGGGAGTTTCTTTTGAAACTATAGTCAAAATATATAAGGTATGTCGAGATAATATTCTTCAACGATCTGAAAGTATTAGTATGATTTTCTGAAACTCATAAAATATTTTAAAATAGGTTTTATGATTTTTAAATGATATTAAATCATTTAATAAATACTGAATAATTAAATAATAATTATTAAATAATTAAACCTCGAGTAGTTCTTCTTTAGAAGAATATTTGAAATAATATTCCTCAACTAATTTATGTTGAAGTAATTATATTAATCTTTAATAAATATTAAATAATTGATTTAAAATAAAATAAATGTTGGAGAATACTTCTCCCATTTTAAATGAATATCTAAAATAATATTCATTGCTCGGGTAATTAAATAGAGTTGAGGGAATACGATTTTTAGATATAATTTTTAAATAAAATTCGAGGTACTTAATACTTCTCAAGTGGACATCGAGTCCCTTGGAATAAAATAAGTGCGGACTATTGATCGTCCAAAATATCTTCGGGATGATTCCCGGGTTTATACTTCATAAAAACTGACCGACTCTTGGTCTTACAACTTATACATCAGCTCTACTATAGCGTTAATATTCTTAAATAAAACACCTCCGGAATACTTCCGGGTTTTCATAAAATTATACTTACCGACCCTCAGTCTAAAATATACAACGCTACTCTCTAGCGTTATTGATTGAAATTTGGTAATAATCATATACCAAAATCAGTAACATATAGTACGATATTATATATCATAATTCATAATATATCGCAATACCACATCATGTATATATAGCATTTATTTAAAAATAAACAAAACACAACAATTTTAAAATGTAGGGTTTGAAAACTTGCCTGGAGTCCAAGATACGTTTCCCGACTTCCTCTCGTTACGGGTTTTCTAATCAACAAACATCATAATCTTAATCATTATTCCTACTCTCATCACCAACTTATATTTTTAATAAGTTCAATACTTCATAATTTTCATTGTTCGACCGACTCGAAATAAGTATCACTCCTTGGTCGAAACGGACGGTCAAAGTGGTCTTCTAGATTTGACTTTACCGAATATTACTATTACACGACTCGCACTCTATTATTTTTACTAAATCGTAAAATTAATATTTTAATACGAGACCACCTCAAGAAGCTTCTTGAGTGCTTTTAATATTTATCCTAAAAGTCTCATTTTGATCAAATGAATTTAATTAGGTGGAAAGCATTTCAAAAGTTCGGTCAACTACGAAGTTTTACTATTCAAACCGCTTTCACTAAAATATTGATATCTCTCAAACCGTTAACTCAATTGACGCACCGTTTTCACGTGCGCGATCTAGAAAAAATTTAAACACATCATTTGAAAATGGTTTTCTGGTACTCCCGAAGTGGCAGTTTCCTAACAGGGGTTATTTTTGACGTTCGTACTCCGCGCGACCTCGGGTCCCATATTTTTATAAAATTGAAAAATTAATATTTTTACTTGAAATTAGTATGGAAGCTAAGAAACTCTATTTATTACTCCCTGTAAAAATTTCATGATTTTTAAATATTTTTAAGTTGATCATTTATATTTACAAAGTTCGTAATTTGTAGCAGTTTTGTCCCGTAAATCCCTTTTACTAAAACGGTCATAACTTTTGATCCGTAAATCAGAATCAAGCGATCCAAGCGCCTAAACAATCCTTATAAAATTTTATATTTTAATAAAGTGTTACTTTTTAAGAAAATACAGTTTATACATTCGGGAACTAATGCAGAATCTTAAGTTGAGTTTTATGCGTTTTAACGAGGTTACGATTAAGATTCGAGTTTCGTTTACGTCTTAAATCATTATATCACCATCAACAATCATCAAATCATCATATTAACACTAACTCCTCTCAAGAACATCATGTTATTGAGGCAACAATTATCAACCTTAAAACTAATTAACTAAATATCAAGATAAGATCAAATCAATCATCAAAACCATACTTATATCCAAGATCCTTACTTTTCTTGAAACTTAAAACTTAAACAAAGTTTAGATGAATGTTTATACCTTCCTTGAAGCTTTTTAATACTTAATAAAGGCCTAAGATCCTTGATGAAGCCTTGGTCTAGCTTTAGAGCCTTAAACGTTCATGAAAAATTAAGAAAATAAGTTCGTGATTTTCGGAGTTACTATTCACCCTCAACTTCAAACATTTTTATAAAATTGAAAAATTCATGGATAGGCATGAAATTTGGTGCGTAAATTACCCATAATATGAAAGAGGTTTTGTAAAAATATGGTGATTTTTGAATGAGTAGAACATGAGATATGAATTTTTCTTTCCATGGTATTCTTGAAAATCAGCATTGAGTTTTTGGAGAGAGAGAGAGAATTGCCTTGCTAGCTTCTTGGAAATGTGGTGGAAATAGGCTTCTTGTGAGTATAGAAAGTGTGTACGATAAGATGCATCCTATTTTCAAATGCTAGGCTTAGCAAGGTGTCTCATTTGTCAAAGCTTGCATGATAAGCTCCTTGAATTAATATTTATTGAAATTTGTTATTTATTTATTTTGTAACTAGCTTCCTAATTTATTATTTGTTGGATAAATTTATAAATACTTAATTTTCCTAGGTTTTCACTTGATCTCTTTCCATCCTAAATTATCTCGCATTTGTTCACGTACGTTTAAATCAATTCTCGTAAATGCTACGTCGAATAATTTCACTTATCGTAAATCATTACCATTTCCAGTGCTCGTACTTGGTTATGAGTTATGAAATTATAATTCTCAAGATTTTCTTGGTCGTAGTATAATTCTCTTATTCCTCGATGGCTCGTAAAATTATATTATTTGGACTATTGATTTTCTTCGAAAACTAACGACTTTTGCATACACTCATTTAGTAAGCACAATATAAACTCGGAATCTTAAATTAAAAACTCGTATATAGTATGGTCGCAAAATTTTTTATTAAACCGCAAGGTTACTATTAATAAAGGTCTTTTACCGATGTCAAAATTTTGGGTTCTTACATATCTCATTTCAAAACCATTCGTTTTAACAGCACACATAAAAACCAGTTCACAATCATTTTCATTCAAGATAGGTACCTTTCGAAGTTACTTTTCCCCAAAATTTATTTAAAATAATGATTTATAACTACAGGGGATACGTAACTTAAAACGTTTATGTTCCATTACGAGATTAAAATATTAGCTATTAATACATACTGAACCATAAAAGAATGGTCAGAGGTACTTGCCTTGCAGAGCTTTACAACTAATACCGATTGACCTTAGACTGACTTGGACGCCCGGCTTTATCGCCTTACTAGCAGATATCCTGGATCCGACTTTGACACTCAGGTCCTTTGCTAGGAACCTTGTTGAGCTTGTCGACTGATCACTAGGTTATCTTTAGTTCAATATCAATTCTTGAGTCCTTCGACTAGACCCTAGAGAGTCGAAATTACCCTAAGTTAGAAAACTAGGTATGCTTGACATATCCTCGCTAACAAACCTATCCATACTATATCAAATCCTGACTCGTAATTGAGTCTATTATTACAATACACATAGCAATCAAGGTTCACGTATTCCAGACTCGGTTCGATAATCATTTTCGAAAAATACATATACTCGTCGCTTTGGAAAACAGGTTCTTAGTTATATTTTACAAGATACTTTATTATAATACATCAGCATGTTCTGTAAAATACTTACTTATAATTATATATGTATATATGTTCGACTAGTAATCCCGACAATCACAGGATATATCTCCGTCTTTTTGAATTTAATTTTCAAAAATCGGGCAGCACCTCCTCTGTTTATCGGCCTACACGTCGAAACACAATCGACGTCACCACAATCAACAACCACAATTCAAACTAAATTCATAACCCGAACATCAATACGATTTCTAAGATAGTTAACTCTGATTTATTCCAAATATTAATATACGAACTAGCTTATTTATTTTAAAATATTAGGACTCAGAATAAATCATCATAGTCCACCGTCGACTCACCGAAGTTCACCGTCGACGGCGGCAAAAATTTATTGGTGCCCGACACGAGTCGGGTTTCCAAATAAATTTCACCGATCAAATTTTAATTTTTCGCACTATATTTATTTATTATTTTACAAAGAAAATTAATTAAACAATTTATGCAGGGAATTAAAATAAAATAACAGTAACAACATCCGTGACACCGCCACAGGCCACCTCGCCGGAAAAGAATCTGGCGGCGGCCGGAAAGAAATTAACGGACAGCAACAAAATACAGCAAATCGCACACAACTATTCGTACATGACAGCATCCAGAATAAAAAGCCGGAGAAAATAACAACAGGCCGGAAAAATAAACCGGAAAGAACAAAGAACCTAGGAGGCAATTCAATAAAAATCGCCTCCTTGACTTCAACACATGCACACAAACGAGTATATACACGTATATGACATAACCACACACCACCGAAACCTCACCGGAGAACCAGATGGGCAGTGGCAATTTGATCGGAAAAAAAATAGCGGCAACAGAAGCACGGCGTGTATACACACGCTTGAAATTAAAGAACAACAGCAAGAATCATCGGAACGGAAAGCAGGGGAATAAAGGCAGGAACAGATCGGAGAAAAATGAGTGGGGGGATTTACGAGAGAGAGAATGAAAGAGATTAGGGGAGTAGATTACAGGGGATAAGAATGTTAGTCCCTATCTGGTTCGTTCCTTTTACTGTTTCGATCTGACACCGTAATAAGCTGCTAACAATACCTATCACGCATTATAATTCGTCAAAACGATTCCGGAATAAATTCAAAATTTCTGGAATATTAATAAACTAGTAAAACAAAATTTTCGTAATTTTTAAATTATTTTTAAAACGCAACCGGTACCCGCATTTTAAAATTAACGGACCGAGGTGACTTTAAAATGATTTCATAAAATTACAGAAACTGTCTCAAAATATTACAAATATCCCGAAGTTTATTAAAACATAAATTTTGAAATTTTAAAACAATTTTTGAAAGACAATTCGTACCCGCTTTTTAACAATTAACGAAATAGCATGCGGGTGAAATTAATTCCAAAAATTCTCAAAAAATAATTTTAAAATTCTCAGAATATTCCAAACTTAAATAGATATAGGTTTCATAAATTTTGAATAATTATGAAATTAAATGCGGATTTTATTAATAAATGCAATCAGAAAATCATACAGGGCTAAATAATTGATGAAATATTGATTTCTAAATTTTATAAAATCCCAAAAATAATTATGGTAATTATAAAATCATAAAAAAAAAATTTAAAGACATTCCAAATATTTATTCAAATAAATCTGCCCTAAAAACACATTTACAAGTAACAACGAGACAAATTTACAAATAATCCTTGAACACCAACGATCACACATAATCAATAACAAAATAATATTCAACTAACAGAACCCATACACATATTTTATTTAATTATTTAATAACAACACATTTAAATAATAAAAATATACGAGTCGTTATAACTTCTCCCCTTATGAAGAATAGTGATGAACCAATCCACTTCTTCTGATATTGTGTGATGTACATGTGCTTTTCCTTTTTCCTCCTGCCTGCTATTTCTCCCCCTTAGTTGAGGAATCCTCCAAACTATTACTTAAGCTTTTATCTCCCCCTTAGAGAAGGAATGTATGTCGTTGTCTGAAGGAGTTCTCATATTTTACTTTGTTGGAAAAGAAATAACAAGTCATAGTTTGATCAACCACGTCCCTTTAAATGCTGCAAGAATGACTTCACTGTTGATCATCATGTTCACCAATCTTCCCAACTCCTTATACCTCCCAAATGTGAGATCACCAATTAGTACCAATTATTATGTCTCGAACTTGTTAGGTCCCGAAGTATTATAATCCAATTTGTAAACGTTAGGTCCCTAAGAGTTAGGTTCCAATCATAAACAGATTTGAGACCTGAAGTATCAAGAACCATGTTTAGGGATAGGGAATAGGATATGGTGTTTCTCTTTCTTCCTCACTGTGAGTGTGTGATTCTTTTTCATGTACCTCACAAGTGTTTCACTCTTCTCTCCACTCGTGTTTACACTCATTCTTACATGTGTATCACTCCTCTCAGAGCTCCAAAATCCAGGTATACCTGCAAGAAAATCACCTTAGCCATACTTAAGGAGGTCACAGGTGGTGCAATGGGAGTTCGCAAATTCCCATCCTCGTTAGACTCGTCAGATGAATCTGAGTCATAATCTAGAAGTTGTTAGTTTCCCTTTTAGGGTTCCAGATTTGAACTCTGTGAAGGTAAATAATGATCCAAAGAATTTAACATAAAGATCAAAGTTCCCTTCTAGTGTCTGTGAAGACATTTCCTTGTGACTCATCAGGTAAATCTGAATCATTGTCAATAAGTTGCCGATCTGCACCTATGTCAGATCCATTATCCGCAGATGCATCAAGGGGATTTAAGCCTGGAGAGGTAGACATTGACCACTGATATATGGCTATTGGATCAGTATTCTCTCCTAATACCTGTAAAGGCAATTGATCCATTAAAGAACCTTGAATAATCGAATTTGACCGTAAAATGGTTGAAACTCTTATTTCTGTCAACTCATCCTTTGTGTGTGTAACCTCTTCTTGTGCATCAAGAATTGTTTGTTTGCGAGGTGGTGACACTACATCGGATACCCTGGCCGACAGGCGAATTTCAATAGACACGCCCTTTTGAGAGGATGAATCTAGTAACTGTTATTGTGCATTTTCAGCCAGTACATCTTTTTGAGAAGATGTATGGGGGCTAGCAGTTGCCTCGGTTTAAATATTACTCATCTTTGTAGGAGACAGAGCTGTTGGGTTGACTTTAGAACCTTCCTTATGTGGTGCACGAAGGCACTTTCTCCCTCATGCTCATTCATACTTCATTTTAATGGTAAGAGAGTGTTGGTTGGTTCTGTTTCTGTGTTTGTCTTTTCAACCTGGGATAGAAGTTATGGATTTTCAACCTCATGACTATCAAATGAAAGAAGGCCATTGGAGACTGAACCTACATCACGGAACATATGGAAATATAGAGATAAAATGCACTTAAGATCTATAATGAATGAAAATTATGCATTTAATATTTTGAGAGAAATGATGTACAATAGTTATTTCACAAGGATTTTCATGAAATAAGCAATCACCAATATAGAAAGAAGCTTGATTTTTCTCTTAAAACTGTTTAAGTGCACAAGTCTGTTTTTTATGCATAAAAAGATAAATAATCATGTCTTTTAGTATGAAAAAAACAGAGACTCGTGATCTAGTAGTACTAAGAAGAGAAAGATTTTATATTTTAATATGAATGAGTTTTTGTAAGATCATTGATCACTTAGGGTAAAGTCTAAGAAATTCTCATTCATATCAAAAGCTCTATAATCTATCTTTATAAAACTATTACCAACAACATTGTTTATTGATAAATAATCTTAATAAGAAAGACTATGCTACTGATTTGAAATTATAGTGAATCTTTCAGATATAGCAAAGCATATAAATTCACTAGAACTTAAAATCTCACAATTATCTGCAATAAAATTTTAACAATGTATCATTGACTGATACTTGTCAAGTATTTTAGATACCAATAATTATGTTTCACCCTATTTTAATATAATTTAAATCATGAAACTGATTTGACATGGAATTATCTAACATCATAATTCAAATATATTAGAATAAGATATCAATGAATTAAATACCAATTATCTATCAAATAGACATTAGCATTCAATTTCATATTTCATACAATTGTTAACTCCTAACAACTGTAATATCTCAGACAATATTGGTTCGATAAATAAAGCAACATTAACCAACATTATCTTGTTTGCAATCTTAGAAAGATATTATAAGTTCCATAGACTTTGATCCACTGAGTATTGCATATAATATCAAAGTGTTTAGGAATTTTATATTAGCATAAGTGACAGAGGATAAGCATTGATTACTTAGAGGAGTTCTAAGTAATGTTACAAATACTAATACTTCACAATTAGTTCGTACTTAAAATCTTAACTAAATATTATTAACTGATATAAGTGAAAAATTAGCATACAACTAATCAGGCTACAATCATGATTCTGATTTCAGTAAATTCTTGAGATGTAAACATTGCTAAATTCACTAAAACCAAAATTTCATGATTAAGTTATAACACATAAATTATAATCAATATACTAGATATCAATTGTTGACAGATTTAGTTATAATCAATCATGCTGTTTATTTATTTTAAGTTAGTTGAATTATGGAGCAAATAAAATCATTGAATTGCTTTAATTTCCATAATCCAAACAACCCAAAATAAATATTAAATAAATAAACACTAAATATCTATAAGTTAGATATTAGCACTTAAATATTTATAATTATCCTTGAATAATTATCAATAGGATATATGACTTATATACATGGAAATCACTCTCTGGATAATTAGTGATTTTAGAAATAAGCATTGATTACTTAGAACAAAAATTCTAAATAATATCACTAATACTAAAATTATCGTAATTATTCGTACATAATGCAAAGAACTGTGATGCATATTATTTTAATATAATTTAAATTATGAGACTGATATGGAATGGAATTGTCTACCATCATAATTTAAATCAATTAAAATAATATTCAAACTTAATGCTATAATACTTAACTACCACAAATGTATATGACATTATAATCATGCTAATCAAGATAGTAGCATTAAGTACGAGGTACGGGATTACTGATAAATTCACAAGTCCTTTAAATATTGAAGATTTGATACTTATGAACTTATATGAAGAATTCCCTATATATGTGATTTTCAGCTAATATACAATGAATGATATCCGACACTTAAAAACCAGTTTTGAAAAATTAACTTTAACAAGTGATTTAATAAGTGTTTCTGTAAGTGATTCTTTGACTAAAAGACATGCTCTTGAGATAAGTTATACCTGGTGTCAAGGTGCCTTGTCATAGAATGTTCCACAGAGTTGTTAAATTTGAGGTTGTTTCTTATCAAAACAAAATATCAATCTTCTTCCACGAAGTTGACAGCTTCCCGAGATGCTTCTCCTGTCACTTAAGTTGACAACTTCAGAGATGCTTCTCTATATAACCAAACATGTTAAGCACAATATCTTTAAGGTACTTTACTCCGAAAGTTTATAGTCCCTTAAGATATCTAATAATCTTGTTAATAGCAATAAGATTGGATTCTCTAGGATCCACTTGGAACCTTGCACTTTGGCATCTTGAGAACATTACATGTTGTCTATTTGCATTTGAGTAAAAGAGTGAGTTCGTCATACCTCTATAGCTTGTCATTTTACCTGAGTTACACTGATCAAGCTTTAGTGGTTTCTTTTGGTAAGTAGTCTTGGCATGTTCAGAATCTTCCAAATTTTACATCTTCAGAAGATCCTTAACTTACTTGTATTTCCATCATACTTTTGGTTTACTTGAGCTTCTAAAAGAAAAATTCTTTTAGCATGCTTGTATTAATTCTAAATAGAATTGCAACCTTTCCAACACACTCCTCCATACCTACTCTGCAATTACTTAGCAAATAATCTTGCACAAGTCTTTGTTAGTAGACCAACATATAACATTATCATTATATCACTTGCACATATAAAACAATATATTTGTGCCTAGTAATAAGAGAGTTATTAATATGACGACTCTACTAGTTCATATTAAACTATAACTTCAGTTAGAGTGTCATACCATGTCCTTGACGATTTCTTGAGTAGTATACTAGTTCATACCAACCTGAAGTGAGCCTGTGAAGAAGAGATATATATAGTCCAATAGATCTGCAACTGCAAAGTCTATAAACTATTGTGCATTGACTTCCTCTTTTGACTCACCAGCCAGGAGTGCACTTGTATACATCTACTAGAGTCCAATTCCAAGTTTGAATATGAATCAGGTACCTGATCTATAGTAATATCCTCAAGTCTCGTCACTGGTGCTTTCTGTCAGATACTGCTTCCACATAATAACCTAGCATCCAGTTTGGCCTTGTCCCTCATAACAATGCCATTGCCATCCAGTTTGACTTCTGGTTATCCTTGTACCAATTACAAAATTGTCATTTGGTTTGGATACCAGCTTCCCTTCAATATGCTTGCTGACCGATTGAGTTCATCTTGCTTTGAAATCTCCCAATCAATCCGGATCTATCAGAGCTTCTATAACTTTCTCAGTTTCTTCTTCACATAGAAAACTAGAGAAATAATCATTCACACTCAGTAGCCCTGCTAATCATTACTCTACCATTTGGATCACATAAGAACAAAACTCTAGGAATAATATTGACATCAAACCTTTTGTCTCAGAAGATAGGTACTTTATTGACCTCTGATTTTCAATGTGGTGTTGTGTTTGACTAGTTGATCCTTTTATTGCTCCCCCTAAGATGTTGCTGGGATTTCCTAAAAATCCTTACCCTTGTTGAATGGCTTCAATGAAATAATGAGTTATTTTATACACTTCCATTCCACTGCTTAGATATGAATCATCAATACCATTAATTTCTCCTTTAACAGCTTGGAGCATGGAGTTGTTGAACTGTGCACTTAGACTATCTATCACCTTTTGTTGATCAACCACAAATGCCATGTAGGTTGTATACTCCACTAAGTAGCCATGGAAAATATCCTAACTGGTCTTAGTTGAAAATGCCAAGATCTTCAAATAACTGAAAACATTTTATTGTTCGCTTCCATTGACCATTAACTCATTAGTGGTCTTCATGTATACATCATGATTGAGGCTTGATCTTACTTGTTGCAAACTGCGTTGACTGCTTCAGCCCTTTGGTATTTAGAAAGTCTTGATTAGCTTGATATTACCCTTGTAGCTTTAATCAAGTTCCGGTTCTTCCTTGGTACCGCTCTATTTTGACACGGATCTCCCTGTGATGAATATGTCTCAGAATACTCTTGATGTTACAAATATTAATCAGAACTGTTTCTTGAATTTAGTCTCATTATCTGACCACAAGATCATTTCTTTTACAGTTGCTTCCAGCTTGATCTTCTGATATGATCAATCACCATCTGTGATGTCTTGTCTTGAGAACGCACGAACAACAACTTTGTGTTAAGAGTAGTTATCAATCATCACTAAGGTCTATCTTTACTTTAATGTGATGTTATCTTTGACTCCTCTTTATGATTTGCCTCACATATATCGTCTCCTGAATTCCAGATGAGGCAGTCATCTCACTAACCCCTTTTTACAAAATATTTCCTTGAGTTGATGTTCAAGGGTGAGAGCTTCTAATACCATAGCTAAAATTTTGTCAGGTGAAGCTTTATAGTAGAAATTATTGACTTCACCTTTCCTGAGATTCTGGTCTAGCAACGAGCATATCATTTCCTTACTCTAAAAAGAGCAAGCTTCTCAATCTTCCTGCTTCAGATGAGACACTAATCCTTCATTGAATTGACAATTTGTCCATTGATGCATAACCGTCTGATAAGAGGATTTGTGCCTTGATTCTCCAGCAAGAAAGATGCTTCAATTTTTATCAAAGACACCAATGATTAGTTGTTATCAGTGATAGCAATTGTTGAATCCATGATGACACCCTTTTCTGTATAGCTTGTCCCGTGATGAAAACCTTTGATGTCATCTGTTAGTCACTAAACATGCGCTAATAATACATGCAAGTATACGAGTTCGCAATTAGTATAGAATTTTTTCTAGTTCATTCCCACAGAGACTGTATTGGTTAACTAATTAACTCACACACTTAAGCAACAATGTATGGTTTGTTAGAATATGTGTATTAGTTTGATGATAAGTTAAACAAAACACTTAAGTAGAAATCTAGTGTATGTAGCCTCAACGAATAAGACCATCTTGGCTATCCGTTGAAGGAGTAGCTTTACTTAGAAATAAGTTTAGTATTGTAGCACATTTCATTCTCTGGATTCAAGTTGTAATTCTTAGATGTTGTGGGAAATTATCAGTCATGTTGACTACTAGTGGATATGCAAATAGAAGGGCTAATTGTAAATATTTCATGCCTTGTAATTTTGTATAAGTGAAGAAGTATCAACTGATATTAAAGACCTTCAACGGATATGAAACAAAGCTTCAACAGATGTCCCTAAAGCTTCAACGGATAATATCCATCAACGGATAAGTGCTTCAACTGATAAAGACTTCAACTGCTAATGCATCAACGGATAAAGCTTCAACGGATAAAGCATCAACGGATAAGGCATCAACGGATGAAAGCTTCAACGGATGCTTAGTTCAATAGCAGTTGATAGTGGCAATTCATAAGCTGACAGAGGCACATGGGTTGACAGAGACAAACTGGAATGTGGCAGCCTCTAGGAGGAATCAAGAACATGCAGCATTTCCATTCTGGTGCAAACAAGGGAGTATTCAAAGATTAACAGCTAAACCCAAATTGCATTGGATAGAGAAATGAAGAAGAAACATGTGAAGAGCCTTTTTAATTGTATTTTACAGTTTTGTCTTCACTTGTAAACTTGGTGATATATAAACCAAGTAGCAGCTAGTAATTAGGTGTGAATTTTCAAAAGCTGTTTAGAAAAATCCAGAGAGAAAATCATCTAGTTTGTACTAGGAAGCAGCTATGATTTAATTCTTTGAATCACAGATTTTCTGAAATAACACATCTCTGGTGGAACAACAAATCCACCAGAAAGGTTTTTAAGTTCTTTGTGTTCTTTACATTTGTGTTTGAATATATATCTGTCTGTATTAGCCTCAAGCAATTCACACACATCTGCTCACTAAAACACTTAGCCTTAGAAACTGCTCAAAACTTGAAAAAGTTTTGAGATTTACATTCAACCCTCCTTCTGTAAATCTCATTGTTAGTCCACTGGGAATAACAATTGGTATCAGAGCAAGCTCTTAACATACTAAGAGTTTAAAGATCTATTCTGCTAACATCATGAGTGCACAGAAGAATCCTCCTGCTAAGAAGGATATTGGTATAAAGATTCCAGTCCTGGAAAAAGATAACTATCATCACTGGAAAGTGAAGATGCATTTACATCTTCTTTCTCAAGATGAAAGCTACATCAACTGTATTGAAAATGGTCCTCACATCCCTCACAAAGTGGCCACAGCTGCTTCTGCAACAGTTGTTGTTGGACAGTCCATTCCCAAGCCAAAAGCAGAATGGACTATTGAAGACATAGAAGAAATCCGCAAGGACAAGAAAGCCATGAACATTTTGTTTAATGGCTTAGATCAAGATATGTTTGACAATGTCATCAATAGCCAAACTGCAAAGGAAGTTTGGGATACTGTACAAATCATCTGTGAAGGTACTGAGCAGGTTAGAGAGAACAAGATGCAGCTTCTTATTCAACAGTGTGAATATTTTCACTTTGAAGAAGGAGAATCATTAAATGATACCTTCAACAGATTTCAGAAACTGTTAAATGGATTGAAGCTGTATGGTAGAGTGTACCAAGTCAAGGATTCCAACTTAAAATTTCTGAGGTCTCTACCAAAGGAATGGAAGCCTATGACTGTCTCTCTAAGAAATTCTCAAGATTATAAGAACTTCACACTTGAAAGATTATATGGAATTTTGAAGACTTATGAACTTGAAATGGAGCAGGATGAGCTGCTGGAAAAGGGAAAGAGAAAAGGAGGAACAGTTGCACTTGTAGCTGACAGTGAGAAGATTGAAGCCAGGAATGAGGAGAAGACAATGCCAAGTCTCAAAATTGGCACAAGCAAATCAGAATCAAGCAAGGGTAAAGAGCAAGTAGCTGGGGATGAAGACAATTCCAGTCAGGATGACTCTGATGATGTTGATGAACATCTGGCTTTTCTGTCCAGGAGGTTTGCAAAGATGAAGTTCAGGAAAAATACAAAATTCACTAAGCCAAACAAAAACATGGTGGACAAATCCAAGTTCAAATGTTATAACTGTGGCATTAGTGGACACTTTGCAAGTGAGTGTAGGAAGCCAACCTCTGATAAGAAGAAATTTGAGCAAGTTGATTACAAAAAGAAGTATTTTGATTTGCTCAAACAAAAGGAAAGAGCTTTTCTCACTCATGATGATTGGGCAGCAGATGGAGTCAATGAAGATGATGATATGGAATATGTCAACCTAGCCCTGATGGCTAATTCTGATGAAAATGAAACTAGTTCATCAAGCAACCAGGTAATTACTACTGATCTCTCTCAGCTTTCTAAAAATGAATGCAATGAAGCTATAAATGATATGTCCAATGAATTATATCATTTGCGTGTTTCCCTTAAATTACTAGCTAAAGAAAACACTAGGATCAGAGAGAATAATGTGTTTTTAAGTGATAGGAATGTTGTGTTAGAGGATCAGGTAATTGAGCTTGAAAAGATTAAACTTAAATGCTTGACTGTTGAGAGTGAACTAGAAGAAGCTGTTAAGAAAGTAGAAATTCTTTCTAAACAGTTAGAGAGTGAGCAAGAGGTAATCAAGGCCTGGAAAACATCTAGGGATGTTAGTGTTCAGATTGCCAAGGTTCAGGGAATTGAATCATTCTGTGAGGATGCCTGGAAGAAAAACAAAAAGGAGCTAGAATTAATTGATGGATTGTCAACGGATGTGGAATCAACGGATGATGAAAGTTATCCGTTGAAGGAAGAAAAAGAGCATCCGTTGAAGGCTCATCAATTAAAACAGACAAGTAATTTCAAAAATAAAAATCTCAATAAGAAGGATGGTTCAACTTTCAAGAACTTTGTCAAAGAAGGAGCTAGCACATCCAAAGATGTCAGTAAGGTGAATATAGGACACATGACTTTAGATCAGCTGAAAAATAGGCTTAAGTTGGTTGAGGATAAAAAGGAAACTAAAAGAAAATCTAAAAGAAATGGGAAGGTAGGGATTAATAAACATAACAATTACACACCTGATAGGTATGCTCCTAGAAAGAGCTGTGTGCATTGTAAAAGTGTTAATCATCTATCTGATAACTGCAAATCTGTTAAGAATGCTCCCATGCCTTCAAATCCCTCCATGCCTAACATGTCTATGTCACCTCTGCATGCTATGCCTGTTATGTCTCATCAGAATCCCCATGCACATTTTGCAAACATGCCATATATTAATAATCCTTATTTTACTGCATTTAGTATGCCTCAAATGCCATACAATATGCCTATGTGGAATAACATATTTGCACAATCTATGCCTTATCAAATTCAATCAAATGTTCTAAATGATTCTGTGACTAACCCTACACTTCAACCAACTACATCTGAGACCAAGGTTGACCAAAAGTTACCTAAGTCAAAAGATGCAGGAGGAATGAAGTCTAGGAAAAAGACTAACAAGGCTGGACCCAAGGAAACTTGGGTACCAAAATTAACTTGATTGATTTTGTTGTGTGCAGGGAAAAAGAAAGAATCTATGGTACTTGGACAGTGGCTGTTCAAGACACATGACAGGAGATTTCACCCTGCTCACAGAGTTTAAGGAGAGAGCTGGCCCTAGCATAACCTTTGGAGATGACAGCAAAGGATTCACTATGGGATATGGCTTGATTTCAAAAGAAAATGTCATCATTGATGAAGTTGCATTGGTTGATGGTCTCAAACACAACTTATTGAGCATCAGTCAACTATGTGACAGAGGGAATACTGTTTCCTTCAATTCTGAAGCCTGTATTGTCACAAGTAAGAATGACAATAAAGTGGTTCTAACTGGAGTTAGAAAAGGGAATGTGTATTTAGCTGACTTCAACTCTACAGATGCAGAATCTATTACTTGTCTTTTCAGCAAAGCAAGCCTAGTTGAAAGTTGGCTATGGCACAAGAAGCTGTCCCACTTGAATTTCAAGACAATGAATGATCTAGTCAAAAAGGACTTAGTTAGAGGAATGCCTCTAGTAGAATTCACAAGGGATGGACTGTGTGATGCTTGTCAGAAAGGAAAGCCAAAGAAAGCATTATTCAGTAAGAAGCTTGAATCTGCAATTGATGAACCATTACAACTGCTACACATGGATCTTTTTGGACCAGTCAATGTGTTGTCAATTTAAAGGAAAAGATATTGCCTAGTGATTGTAGATGATTTCTCAAAGTTTTTATGGGTTTATTTTCTTGGATCAAAGGATGAAGCTAGTGAAATCATTATCAATCATATCAAGCAAGTCAACAATCATCCTGATTTCAAAGTAAGGAATATTAGGAGTGACAATGGAACTGAATTCAAGAATTCAACCATGAAGTTGTTCTGTGAAGAAAATGGGATCATTCATGAGTTCTCAGTTCCAAGGACTCCACAACAAAATGGTGTGATGGAAAGGAAGAACAGATCACTAATTGAAGCTGCAAGGACAATGCTTGAAGAGTCAAAACTCCCAACTTACTTTTGGGCTGAGGCTGTTAACTGTGCATGTTACACTCAGAATATTTCTTTAATCAATCAGGCAAAAGGCATGACTCCCTATCAATTATTCAAGAGAAGAAAACCAACTTTAAACTTTCTGCATGTCTTTGGTTGCAAATGCTACATCTTAAGGAATCAATCTGATCACAAAGGGAAGTTTGATGCAAAGGCTGATGAAGGAATATTTGTTGGTTATTCTGCTGGAAAATCATATAGGGTCTACAATCTAAAAACCAACATTGTCATGGAATCTGTGCATGTTGTGTTTGATGATAAAAAGATTGATGGACTAACAGATGAGGGACATCATGAAGGACTCAAATTTGACAATATTGAGATATATTGCGATGATAGTGAAGATGAGAATGATTAAGAAGAATTCAAAATCTGCCTTTGGATAATGCACAGAATGCTGCATCCGTTGAAAGTCATAATTCAGCTTCCGTTGAAAGAAGCAATGCAGCATCCGTTGAAAGACAAAGTGCATCATCCGTTGAAGTTCACAATGAAGCATCCGTTGATAACAATCTGTCAACGGATAATCAATTCACTTCATCAGTTGATAGAGCTCCCAATTCCTTTCAAAGGATCAGCAACTCGGGGGGAGTTTCAATCAATCAACATTCTATCTCACATCATGACAATACTGAGGCAACCTCATCTAGAGCTAATCTACCACCTCAAAGGAAATGGACCAAGAATCACCCTTTTGAACTGATCATTGGTGATGCTACATCTAAAGTGCAAACTAGAAGGGCTACTCAAGATGAATGTCTGTATAGTAGCTTTCTATCACAGGAGGAACCTAAGTGAGTAGAAGAAGCTCTATTGGATCCAGATTGGATTTTAGCAATGCAAGAGGAGCTAAACCAATTTGAGAGGAACAAAGTATGGAAGCTGGTACCCAAGCCAAAGAACAAGAGTTCTATTGACATAAAATGGGTATTCAGAAACAAGATGGATGAAAATGGCATTGTCATAAGGAATAAAGCCAGATTGGTTGCTAAAGGCTATTCTCAACAAGAGGGAATAGATTTTGATGAAACATTTGCTCCAGTTGCCAGACTTGAAGGCATCAGAATCTTTCTAGCCTATGCAGCCCATGCCAATTTCAAAGTCTATCAAATGGATGTCAAGAGTGCATTTCTAAATGGGGAATTGGAGGAAGAAGTTTATGTAAGCCAACCTCCAGGATTTGAAGATCCAAACTTTCCAGACTATGTGTATTATCTGTTGAAAGCACTCTATGGACTAAAGCAAGCACCTAGAGCCTGGTATGAGACTTTGTCAAAATTTCTTTTAGATAATCACTTCACAAGAGGTACTGTTGACAAAACTCTTTTCTTTAGAAATGTTAATGGCTCTACAATACTTGTTCAAATTTATGTAGATGATATTATATTTGGATCTACAGATGATAAGCTTTGTAAAAAGTTTGCTAAGTTAATGCAAAGTAAATATGAAATGAGCATGATGGGAGAGCTAACTTATTTTCTTGGTTTACAAGTTAAACAAGTTAGTGGTGGAATTTTCATTAGTCAAACTAAATATATTTATGATCTTTTAAAGAAGTTTGACTTAATGGACTGTTCATCTGCAAAAACTCCCATGGCCACTGCCACCAAGCTTGAATTAAACAAGGCTGAAAAGTCTGTGGATATTTCAAGTTATAGAGGCATGGTTGACTCACTTTTATATTTAACTGCTAGTAGACCTGATATAATGTTTTCTACATGTCTCTGTGCTAGATTTCAAGCTGACCCTAAAGAATCTCATTTAGTGGTTATTAAAAGAATCTTCAGATATCTCAAAGGGACTCCAAATCTAGGAATTCGGTACCCTAGAGAGTCTGGTTTTGATCTAATTGGGTACTCAGATGCAGATTATGCAGACTGCAAAATAGACAGGAAAAGCACAACTGGCACCTGTCAATTTCTAGGGAACAAACTTGTGTCATGGTTCAGCAAGAAGCAAAATTTTGTTTCTACATCAACAGCTGAAGCTGAGTACATTGTTGCTGGTAGTTGGTGTGCACAGTTACTATGGATGAGGAATCAACTATTTGACTATGGACTAACTGTTGACAAAATTCCTATATTCTGTGATAACACAAGTGCCATTGCCATTACTGAAAATCCAGTGCAGCACTCAAGAACCAAGCACATTGACATCAAGTACCACTTCATTAGGGAACATGTGATGAAAGGTACAGTGGAACTTCATTTTGTTCCAAGTGAAAAGCAGATTGCAGACATATTCACCAAGCCACTTGATGAATCAACATTCACAAGATTAGTAAGTGAGCTAGGTATGCTTAATTATTCATAAATTTATGTCCTCTTTATAATCTGCCTTGAAGCCTGAAATGAATTTGCTGCAAGAATAAAGTTGGCTTTAATTAAAAATTATTCTATCAATGGATATTCCCTATCCGTTGAAAGCCAAAATTGTTCTATCAACGGATGTTCATTATCCGTTGAAAGACAAATACATTTCTGGTAATTTTATACCTCAACGGATAAAATAGTGTTGATCATCAACGGATAACTATTTACCTTATCCGTTGAAGTGTCACATCAGTTACTTTAAGTGAGTCACAGCCGTTGATTCTTTTACTTAACCGTTGATACAGATATACACTGTTGTATGTATTTGTATTAAAGGCAGTTTTCAGAATTTCTACAGGTTTCTTTACTCTTAAACGGCTGTAATTTATTTAAAAGTATCATTTAATCATTTTATTTACGTTTTAATTCAATAAAGTATAAAAGCCCATTGAATTCTTATTTACACTTTACGCTTTCTTGCAATTTTTATTCTCCTTCTCTCCCAAAACTCTCAAGTTTTTCTCTGCAACCTCTACTCACAATAATGGCACCAGTAGTCTAAATTATGTCTCAGTCTGGATTTGTTTATGAAAAGAACAATTTCGTAGCCTTGGTTGAAAAGAATGAAGCCCATTCTAATTATCACAAGATGATGGACTTCATCAAAAACTGTAAACTAAGCTATGCAATGCTGGAAGCCCCAACCATTTACTGTGAGGTAATTGAGGAGATTTGGACAACTGCAGAGTTCAACTCCACATATATGGTTGCCTTCTCTCTCAAAGGTAAGGATTATTGCATTAACTGTGATGATATACAGTCTTGCTTTAAGTTGCCTGAGAATAATGCCATGACACCACATACTGATAAAGATGTATCTGCTATGTTAGATTACATAGGCTATGCTTTTAATTCTGCTAGTTTAGGTAGTATTAGAAGGAAGGGCCTTAGGAAAGAATGGAGTTTTCTTGGAGATGCCTTTATCAAGGTTTTCTCTGGGAAGATTAGCAATTTTGATGCCATAACTTCATCTCTTGTTAATATGCTCTATATGCTAGTTTCTGATAGGTACTTTAATTTTAGCAACTATGTCATGCTAGAATTAGGTTCCAGGTTAGGTAACAAAGCTAATAGACCCCATAACATCTACTATGCTAGATTCTTTATGTTATTGGCTAACCATGTTACTGAAGGGTTGGTTATATCTAATGAGAGCAATAAACTCAAATGTTGGGCTCAAGAGAAAAGGGTCCTTGCAGACCTTGTGAGAATCAACCTAACAGTCAGGTGCCATTGGTATATTTGCCAATAATGAATGCACCACAGGTAAGTGAGGTAAACACTTCTATAACTCCTACTATTTCCAACCCCATTGTTTCTTTGCCTTCTAGTGTGGCATTGAAATCTGTGTCTTTGTCCCAACAGGTTCCTACCAAAGCCACCAAAACTAAAATTTCAAAACACAAGTCAAAGAAAACCACCTCTGTTGTTTCCCAAAAGACAACAGTTATAACAACTACCATAAACCCTGAAGGAAGTGAACAGGGTGTGAGTGGTGAGGGGAGGGGTGAACATCAAGAAACCCCCCATGATAATGGGAGAGGTGAGTGGTACCCCAGCCAGCCAAGCCACGGTCTCTCAAAAGACTGTGGTGGTTCAAAAGGAGTCAAACACATCCCTAGTTGCATCCTCCCAAAAGGATGCAGCTATTGAAAATAGTCCCCAACCAGGGACACAGAACAAAAGAGGGAGGGACACTGAAGCCACACATTCACCAATCAAAGCCTTTTCAAGGAAGAAGAAGGCTAAAACCCTAGTTTCCACACAAGGGGCACACACAGCACAGATACATCCACGTGTATCTTTGCCTTCTCAAATTCAGCTTGATGTGACTCCAGCAAATGTGGAGTCACAGCCCCATTCTCTCATAATAGAAACACATCAATTATCAAACTCTCCATCACCCTCTCTAGATGTGGATATGATATTCACATCAATTCCTGATTCTCCCTCCTTAAAACTCAAGGAGGAGCCCCACTCAAATCCTGATGATCATCATCTTTTAGATGATTTGTCGGATCATCAGCCAATTCTTTCAGATATAGTTGAAGAATCTGTGTCACCTCACTTAAAATCAATTCACACAGATTTAACAATTATGTCACTTTCAATATCTACATCTTTTCCTTCTTCAACGGATATCTCTCATCCGTTGACAAGTGGTCATTCTTCGACGGATAAGCTTAACAGCAGTTATCCGTTGATACCATCAGTTTCCACTTCAACGGATACTCCCTATCCGTTGATGGTCTCTACACATATAACAGAAACAATTCCAACTGTAGAAGACATGGATACTGTTCAATCACTTTTAGGTTTGAGGGAAGGGAATGTTAATTTGAGTGAGAGGCTGGGTTGCTCCCAGCAAAAGGAGAGGTTGAGAGTCAATATATGCATGTTATTTCTTCCAGCATGGCAAAAGTAAGTGAGGGGAGTGCCACCTTAGAAGGTAAGGGTGAGGGTGTGAGGGTGTGTGTGAGCCAGGGGGAGCCCCTGATGCAAGAAAATAGAGAAAATGAGAGAAAGGCAGGTACAGAAGCTATAAGGGTGGATCCAGCCATTGCTAGTGAGTCAATGATTGTGGATGATGCAGAAAAGGAAAGACAATTTCAGCAATATTACAAAGTTGTAATTGATAACATTTCCTTGGATGCTGACACTTTTACTCACCCTATTCCCGCCTATCAATTGTTGGCTGCTCAGGGCAATGTGGAGGCAGAGCAGACTTTGAACATTGTACACACTTCAGAATCTCTCCTAAGAGACAAAGCTGCTATTAATAGGCTGCCTTCTCAAGCTGGTGAGCCATCTGAAGAATTTGGAGTAAATTCTAATGATGATGACTCTAATTCTTTGGATGAGACCATGAACTTAGGGGGAGCAACAGGCCCAAGTTATGTTCCTAATCTACCTGACTGGGAAAAGGAATCTACACCAGGACAGTTTGTTGTAGCTTTGGTCAAGCAAGTAATGACTATACAGAAGGCCCTTCAGGAGACTACAGATGCTGGTACAAAGGCAATTCTTCAAGCTCATCAAGACTCTCTGCATCTCTTGCAGTTGCAGCATATCAGACAGAATCTAAGTGTGGATGAACTCAAGCAAGATATTGTTGATCTGAAATCCTACAATGCTGAGAAGTTGGATTCAGTCATGCCTTATGGTACTATGCAAAATTTGTTAGTGAGATTGAGGAGAGAATCTGATGCTGACAAGAGGCCGGCCAGGTTGGAAAACAGAGTTCAGATCATTGAAGTCTCTATGGTCACCATTCTTCAGAATCAACAAACTCAGACAAATCTACTAATGTAGCTAGCAAAAGCACAAGGCTTGACCCCTACCCTTGATGATCAAAAAGGGGGAGAATAAAAGGGAAGGGGAAGGAGAGCCATCAACAACAGTTTAAATATCTCAAGTGCTAGTTCCTGCCATCACCACTTCTCCAACTATTCAAATCAAAGGAAAGCTTGATGGAATTGATCTAATCCAGATAGCAGCAGCTGAATTGCAAGTCAAAGAGCAAAGGAGGAAAATTGATGAAAAGGTGCAACAAATTTTTGGTTCTACAGCTTCTAAATCACAATCTGTGAAGCATAGCACAAAGGTGGAATCAATTATTATGGAGCTCAAGCCAGTAAGGAGGAATAATGTTGGAGAGACTTCTGCCAAGAATATGAAACCTATGGTTCTCAAACCCAACAACAGATCCAATAAGGACTCTACAAAAAATCCTCTAAGCCTTGCTCAGATGAAAGAAGTGGATTTTCCTCTTCCAAAGCCTGATGAAGACAAGGTTTTGGGTGGAAGTATCATAAAGCACAAAGAGACCATGGATGTGGTTGAAAGGATGAACATGGCTATTATCTTTAGAGAGGGAAAGAGCATTTGTGTGATGCAAGGACATCCCAAATTCTCAATAGCCAAGAGGGAAGAAGCCAGAAGGTTGAAGGAAGAAACCAAAAAGCTAAAGGCTGACAAAAGAGCACAAGCAAAGCTTGAAAAACAGCTAAAGTCAAGTCAAGCTGAAGAAAAGAAAGAAATTGAAGACAAGAGTGAAGATGTAGGTATGGGGGACATGTTTAGTGATGATGTGGGAGAAAGAAGTAAGGAAAGAGAGGGATGGTTGAAAGGGAACAGAAAGAAGGCCAATGCAAAAAGAAAGATGGTAGATGAGACTGAAGAAACCCAATCAAAATCCAAACCACTACCTTCTATTCCTGAACCCATTGTGCCTGACCCCTTCATAAACATCCATGGTGAAACAATCACTCCTAAGGAGGAACCAATTGATTGGGACACCATCAAATTGCCCACCTTCTTAACCTCTTCTCCACCATCAAAGAAGCAGAAAAGAAAAATCAAATCAACACCTCCTCCAACCTCAATCAAATTCACTCAGAAGCCTAAGCCTAAGCCTAAGCCACAAGCCTCTAAGGATGATTATGTTCACATTTATGACATAAAGGAATTTTCAGACATTGAACTCTATCTGGATGAGCTGGAGGAAGTAAGGGGAATAGATGCCTACAGACAGCTGCCAGAAAGACTAGTGTTCAAATACAAAGGAAGTGGGGAAAGAACTTGGCCTCTCTACAGGATTCTGAATGAAGGTTACTCTACCTTGATTAGAGTCTACTCAGCCATAAAAAGGGATTCTGGCTTTACCAGGACTGCCAAGACTGAGCTTTTCAACAAGATTTCCAACATAAGGAAGACTTGGTGGGAGCCCAATGCCTTACCTAGAACATTACTCATTAAAGAAAGAGGAATTACAGTTCACAAATCACCTCATTGGTTGATGGAGTTCAGAGACAACAAAGGAGTCAGAAGATTTTTCAGACTTGAAGATCAGCTCAAGATTGCCAGTAATGAAACTCTCAAGGATATGCAATCTAAGTTGGACATCAATGAGGAAGATGAAGCTGAGTTCTACAGACAGCTTCAACTTCAAATAGAGGAGAATGACAGGAGGCTAGGAAAGAAAACAAGGGATCAAAGGAAAAGAAATTAATCTGCTCAGGCTAAAGGAGCACCCTTGGAAACAATGTAATTCTTCAATTTCATCTCAGCATACACATTTTTGCAGCACTTTTGAATTTATGCTTTATTATAGTTAATATGTTTGTCAAGTGTTTTGATATCATCAAGCTAAACCCAAATTTATGCCTACAGTTCTAGTAGACATAAATAGGGGGAGATTGTTAGGAATATGTGTATTAGTTTGATGATAAGTTAAACAAAACACTTAAGTAGAAATCTAGTGTTTGTAGCCTCAACGGATAAGACCATCTTGGCTATCCGTTGAAGGAGTAGCTTTACTTAGAAATAAGTTTAGTATTGTAGCACATTTCATTCTCTGGATTTAAGTTGTAATTCTTAGATGTTGTAGGGAAATTATCAGTCATGTTGACTACTAGTGGATATGCAAATAGGAGGGCTAATTGTAAATATTTCATGCCTTGTAATTTTGTATAAGTGAAGGAAGTATCAACTGATATTGAAGACCTTCAACGGATAAGAAACAAAGCTTCAACAGATGTCTCTAAAGCTTCAACGGATAATATCCATCAACGGATAAGTGCTTCAACGGATAAAGACTTCAACTGCTAATGCATCAACGAATAAAGCTTCAACGGATAAAGCCTCAACGGATAAGGCATCAACGGATGAAAGCTTCAACGGATGCTTAGTTCAATAGCAGTTGATAGTGACAATTCATAAGCTGACAGAGGCATATGGGTTGACAGAGACAAACTGGAATGTGGCAGCCTCTAGGAGGAATCAAGAAACTGCAGCATTTCCATTCTGGTGCAAACAAGGGAGTATTCAAAGATTAACAGCTAAACCCAAATTACATTGGATAGAGAAATGAAGAAGAAACATGTGAAGAGCCTTTTTAATTGTATTTTACAGTTTTGTCTTCACTTGTAAACTTGGTGATATATAAACCAAGTAGCAGCTAGTAATTAGGTGTGAATTTTCAAAGCTGTTTAGAAAAATCCAGAGAGAAAATCATCTAGTTTGTACTAAGAAGTAGCTGTGATTTAATTCTTTGAATCACAGATTTTCTGAAATAACACATCTCTGGTGGAACAACAAATCCACCAGAAAAGTTTTTAAGTTCTTTGTGT
Source organism: Apium graveolens (assembly GCF_009905375.1). NCBI lineage: Eukaryota > Viridiplantae > Streptophyta > Magnoliopsida > Apiales > Apiaceae > Apium > Apium graveolens. The sequence continues at coordinate 102,229,229 of NC_133649.1, forward strand.
TCTTTACATTTGTGTTTGAATATATATCTGTCTGTATTAGCCTCAAGTAATTCACACACATCTTGCTCACTAAAACTACTTAGCCTTAGAAAATGCTCAAAACTTGAAAAAGTTTTGAGATTTACATTCAACCCTCCTTCTGTAAATCTCATTGTTAGTCCACTGGGAATAACAATTGGTATCAGAGCAAGCTCTTAACATACAAAGAGTTTAAAGATCTATTCTGCTAACATCATGAGTGCACAGAAGAATCCTCCTGCTAGGAAGGATATTGGTATAAAGATTCCAGTCCTGGAAAAAGATAACTATCATCACTAGAAAGTGAAGATGCATTTACATCTTCTTTCTCAAGATGAAAGCTACATCAACTGTATTGAAAATGGTCCTCACATCCCTCACAAAGTGGCCACAACTGCTACTGCAACAGTTGCTATTGGACAGTCCATTCTCAAGCCAAAAGTAGAATGGACTATTGAAGACATAGAAGAAATCCGCAAGGACAAGAAAGCCATGAACATTTTGTTTAATGGCTTAGATCAAGATATGTTTGACAATGTCATCAATAGCCAAACTGCAAAGGAAGTTTGGGATACTGTACAAATCATCTGTGAAGGTACTGAGCAGGTTAGAGAGAACAAGATGCAGCTTCTTATTCAACAGTATAAATATTTTCACTTTAAAGAAGGAATATCATTAAATGATACCTTCAACAGATTTCAGAAACTGTTAAATGGATTGAAGTTGTATGGTAGAGTGTACCAAGTCAAGGATTCCAACTTAAAATTTCTGAGGTCTCTACCAAAGGAATGGAAGCCTATGACTGTCTCTCTAAGAAATTCTCAAGATTATAAGAACTTCACACTTGAAAGATTATATGGAATTTTGAAGACTTATGAACTTGAAATGGAGCAGGATGAGCTATTGGAAAAGGGAAAGAGAAAAGAGGAACAGTTGCACTTGTAGCTGACAGTGAGAAGATTGAAGCCAGGAATGAGGAGAAGACAATGCCAAGTCTCAAAATTGGCACAAGCAAATCAGAATCAAAGCAAGGGTAAAGAGCAAGTAGCTGGGGATGAAGACAATTCCAGTCAGGATGACTCTGATGATGTTGATGAACATCTGGCTTTTCTGTCCAGGAGGTTTGCAAAGATGAAGTTCAGGAAAAATACAAAATTCACTAAGCCAAACAAAAACTATGGTGGACAAATCCAAGTTCAAATGTTATAACTGTGGCATTAGTGGACACTTTGCAAGTGAGTGTAGGAAGCCAACCTCTGATAAGAAGAAATTTGAGCAAGTTGATTACAAAAAGAAGTATTTTGATTTGCTCAAACAAAAGGAAAGAGCTTTTCTCACTCAAGATGATTGGGCAGCAGATGGAGTCAATGAAGATGATGATATGGAATATGTCAACCTAGCCCTGATGGCTAATTCTGATGAAAATGAAACTAGTTCATCAAGCAACCAGGTAATTACTACTGATCTCTCTCAGCTTTCTAAAAATGAATGCAATGAAGCCATAAATGATATGTCCAATGAATTATATCATTTGCGTGTTTCCCTTAAATCACTAGCTAAAGAAAACACTAGGATCAAAGAGAATAATGTGTTTTTAAGTGATAGGAATGCTGTGTTAGAGGATCAGGTAATTGAGCTTGAAAAGATTAAACTTAAATGCTTGACTGTTGAGAGTGAACTAGAAGAAGCTGTTAAGAAAGTAGAAATTCTTTCTAAACAGTTAGAGAGTGAGCAAGAGGTAATCAAGGCCTGGAAAACATCTAGGGATGTTAGTGTTCAGATTGCCAAGGTTCAGGGAATTGAATCATTCTGTGAGGATGCCTGGAAGAAAAACAAAAAGGAGTTAGAATTAATTGATGGATTGTCAACGGATGTGGAATCAACGGATGATGAAAGTTATCCGTTGAAGGAAGAAAAAGAGCATCCGTTGAAGGCTCATCAATTAAAACAGGCAAGTAATTTCAAAAATAAAAATCTCAATAAGAAGGATGGTTCAACTTTCAAGAACTTTGTCAAAGAAGGAGCTAGCACATCCAAAGATGCCAGTAAGGTGAATATAGGACACATGACTTTAGATCAGCTGAAAAATAGGCTTAAGTTGGTTGAGGATAAAAAGGAAACTAAAAGAAAATCTAAAAGAAATGGGAAGGTAGGGATTAATAAACATAACAATTACACACCTGATAGGTATGCTCCTAGAAAAAGCTGTGTGCATTGTAAAAGTGTTAATCATCTATCTGATAACTGCAAATCTGTTAAGAATGCTCCCATGCCTTCAAATCCCTCCATGCCTAACATGTCTATGTCACCTCTGCATGCTATGCCTGTTATGTCTCATCAGAATCCCCATGCACATTTTGCAAACATGCCATATATTAATAATCCTTATTTTACTGCATTTAGTATGCCTCAAATGCCATACAATATGCCTATGTGGAATAACATGTTTGCACAATCTATGCCTTATCAAATTCAATCAAATGTGCTAAATGATTCTGTGACTAACCCTACACTTCAACCAACTACATCTGAGACCAAGGTTGACCCAAAGTTACCTAAGTCAAAAGATGCAGGAGGAATGAAGTCTAGGAAAAAGACTAACAAGGCTGGACCCAAGGAAACTTGGGTACCAAAATCAACTTGATTGATTTTGTTGTGTGCAGGGAAAAAGAAGGAATCTATGGTACTTGGACAGTGGCTGTTCAAGACACATGACAGGAGATTTCACCCTGCTCACAGAGTTTAAGGAGAGAGCTGGCCCTAGCATAACCTTTGGAGATGACAGCAAAGGATTCACTATGGGATATGGCTTGATTTCAAAAGAAAATGTCATCATTGATGAAGTTGCATTGGTTGATGGTCTCAAACACAACTTATTGAGCATCAGTCAACTATGTGACAGAGGGAATACTGTTTCCTTCAATTCTGAAGCCTGTATTGTCACAAGTAAGAAGGACAATAAAGTGGTTCTAACTGGAGTTAGAAAAGGGAATGTGTATTTAGCTGACTTCAACTCTACAGATGCAGAATCTATTACTTGTCTTTTCAGCAAAGCAAGTCCAGTTGAAAGTTGGCTATGGCACAAGAAGCTGTCCCACTTGAATTTCAAGACAATGAATGATCTAGTCAAAAAGGACTTAGTTAGAGGAATGCCTCTAGTAGAATTCACAAGGGATGGACTGTGTGATGCTTGTCAGAAAGGAAAGCAAAAGAAAGTATCATTCAGTAAGAAGCTTGAATCTGCAATTGATGAACCATTACAACTGCTACACATGGATCTTTTTGGACCAGTCAATGTATTGTCAATTTCAAGGAAAAGATATTGCCTAGTGATTGTAGATGATTTCTCAAAGTTTTCATGGGTTTATTTTCTTGGATCAAAGGATGAAGCTAGTGAAATCATTATCAATCATATCAAGCAAGTCAACAATCATCCTGATTTCAAAGTAAGGAATATTAGGAGTGACAATGGAACTGAGTTCAAGAATTCAACCATGAAGTTGTTCTGTGAAGAAAATGGGATCATGCATGAGTTCTCAGCTCCAAGGACTCCACAACAAAATGGTGTGGTGGAAAGGAAGAACAGATCACTAATTGAAGCTGCAAGGACAATGCTTGAAGAGTCAAAACTCCCAACTTACTTTTGGGCTGAGGCTGTTAACTGTGCATGTTACACTCAGAATATTTCTCTAATCAATCAGGCAAAAGGCATGACTCCCTATCAATTATTCAAGAGAAGAAAACCAACTTTAAACTTTCTGCATGTCTTTGGTTGCAAATGCTACATCTTAAGGAATCAATCTGATCACAAAGGGAAGTTTGATGCAAAGGCTGATGAAGGAATATTTGTTGGTTATTCTGCTGGAAAATCATATAGGGTCTACAATCTAAGAACCAACATTGTCATGGAATCTGTGCATGTTGTGTTTGATGATAAAAAGATTGATGGACTAACAGATGAGGGACATCATGAAGGACTCAAATTTGACAATATTGAGATATATTGTGATGATAGTGAAGATGAGAATGATGAAGAAGGCATCTCAAGAAGAATTCAAAATCTGCCTTTGGATAATGCACAGAATGCTGCATCCGTTGAAAGTCATAATTCAGCTTCCGTTGAAAGAAGCAATGCAGCATCCGTTGAAAGACAAAGTGCATCATCCGTTGAAGTTCACTAATGAAGCATCCGTTGATCACAGTCTGTCAACGGATAATCAATTCACTTCATCAGTTGATAGAGCTCCCAATTCCTTTCAAAGGATCAGCAACTCAGGGGGAGTTTCAACCAATCAACATTCTATCTCACATCATGACAATACTGAGGCAACCTCATCTAGAGCTAATCTACCACCTCAAAGGAAATGGACCAAGAATCACCCTTTTGAACTGATCATTGGTGATGCTACATCTAAAGTGCAAACTAGAAGGGCTACTCAAGATGAATGTCTGTATAGTAGCTTTCTATCACAGGAGGAACCTAAGAGAGTAGAAGAAGCTCTATTGGATCCAGATTGGATTTTAGCAATGCAAGAGGAGCTAAACCAATTTGAGAGGAACAAAGTATGGAAGCTGGTACCCAAGCCAAAGAACAAGAGTTCTATTGACACAAAATGGGTATTCAGAAACAAGATGGATGAAAATGGCATTGTCATAAGGAATAAAGCCAGATTGGTTGCTAAAGGCTATTCTCAACAAGAGGGAATAGATTTTGATGAAACATTTGCTCCAGTTGCCAGACTTGAAGCCATCAGAATCTTTCTAGCCTATGCAGCCCATGCCAATTTCAAAGTCTATCAAATGGATGTCAAGAGTGCATTTCTAAATGGGGAATTGGAGGAAGAAGTTTATGTAAGCCAACCTCCAGGATTTGAAGATCCAAACTTTCCAGACTATGTGTATTATCTGTTGAAAGCACTCTATGGACTAAAGCAAGCACCTAGAGCCTGGTATGAGACTTTGTCAAAATTTCTTCTAGATAATCACTTCACAAGAGGTACTGTTGACAAAACTCTTTTCTTTAGAAATGTTAATGGCTCTACAATACTTGTTCAAATTTATGTAGATGATATTATATTTGGATCTACAGATGATAAGCTTTGTAAAAAGTTTGCTAAGTTAATGCAAAGTAAATATGAAATGAGCATGATGGGAGAGCTAACTTATTTTCTTGGTTTACAAGTTAAACAAGTTAGTGGTGGAATTTTCATTAGTCAAACTAAATATATTTATGATCTTTTAAAGAAGTTTGACTTAATGGACTGTTCATCTGCAAAAACTCCCATGGCCACTGCCACCAAGCTTGAATTAAACAAGGCTGAAAAGTCTGTGGACATTTCAAGTTATAGAGGCATGGTTGGCTCACTTTTATATTTAACTGCTAGTAGACCTGATATAATGTTTTCTACATGTCTCTGTGCTAGATTTCAAGCTGACCCTAAAGAATCTCACTTAGTGGCTATTAAAAGAATCTTCAGATATCTCAAAGGGACTCCAAATCTAGGAATTTGGTACCCTAGAGAGTCTGGTTTTGATCTAATTGGCTACTCAGATGCAGATTATGCAGGCTGCAAAATAGACAGGAAAAGCACAACTGGCACCTGTCAATTTCTAGGGAACAAGCTTGTGTCATGGTTCAGCAAGAAGCAAAATTCTGTTTCTACATCAACAGCTGAAGCTGAGTACATTGCTGCTGGTAGTTGCTGTGCACAGATACTATGGATGAGGAATCAACTATTTGACTATGGACTAACTGTTGACAAAATTCCTATATTCTGTGACAACACAAGTGCCATTGCCATTACTGAAAATCCAGTGCAGCACTCAAGAACCAAGCACATTGACATCAAGTACCACTTCATTAGGGAACATGTGATGAAAGGTACAGTGGAACTTCATTTTGTTCCAAGTGAAAAGCAGATTGCAGACATATTCACCAAGCCACTTGATGAATCAACATTCACAAGATTAGTAAGTGAGCTAGGTATGCTTAATTATTCATAAATTTATGTCCTCTTTATAATCTGCCTTGAAGCCTGAAATGAATTTGCTTGCAAGAACAAAGTTGGCTTTAAGTAAAAATTATTCTATCAATGGATATTCCCTATCCGTTGAAAGCCAAAATTGTTCTATCAACGGATGTTCATTATCCGTTGAAAGACAAATACATTTCTGGTAATTTTATCCCTCAACGGATAAAATAGTGTTGATCATCAACGGATAACTATTTACCTTATCCGTTGAAGTGTCACATCAGTTACTTTAAGTGAGTCACAGCCGTTGATTCTTTTACTTAACCGCTGATACAGATATACACTGTTGTATGTATTTGTATTAAAGGCAGTTTTCAGAATTTCTACAGTTTTCTTTACTCTTAAACGGCTGTAATTTATTTAAAAGTATCATTTAATCATTTTATTTACGTTTTAATTCAAGAAAGTATAAAAGCCCATTGAATTCTTATTTACACTTTACGCTTTCTTGCAATTTTTATTCTCCTTCTCTCCCAAAACTCTCAAGTTTTTCTCTGCAACCTCTACTCACAACAATGGCACCAGTAGTCAAAATTATGTCTCAGTCTGGATTTGTTTATGAAAAGAACAATTTCGTAGCCTTGGTTGAAAAGAATGAAGCCCATTCTGAATATCACAAGATGATGGACTTCATCAAAAACTGCAAACTAAGCTATGCAATGCTGGAAGCCCCAACCATATATTGTGAGGTAATTGAGGAGATTTGGACAACTGCAGAGTTCAACTCCACAGATATGACTATTGCCTTCTCTCTCAAAGGTAAGGATTATTGCATTAACTGTGATGATATACAGTCTTGCTTTAAGTTGCCTGAGAATAATGCCATGACACCACATACTGATAAAGATGTATCTGCTATGTTAGATTCCATAGGCTATGCTTTTGATTCTGCTAGTTTAGGTAGTATTAGAAGGAAGGGCCTTAGGAAAGAATGGAGTTTTCTTGGAGATGCCTTTATCAAGGTTTTCTCTGGGAAGATTAGCAATTTTGATGCCATAACTTCATCTCTTGTTAATATGCTCTATATGCTAGTTTCTGATGGGTACTTTAATTTTAGCAACTATGTCATGCTAGAATTAGGTTCCAGGTTAGGTAACAAAGCTAATAGACCCCATAACATCTACTATGCTAGATTCTTTATGTTATTGGCTAACCATGTTGCTGAAGGGTTGGTTATATCTAATGAGAGCAATAAACTCAAATGCTGGGCTCAAGAGAAAAGGGTCCTTGCAGACCTTGTGAGAATCAACCTCAACAGCCAGGTACCATTGGTATATTTGCCAATAATGAATGCACCACAGGTAAGTGAGGTAAACACTTCTATAACTCCTAATTTTTCCAACCCCATTGTTTCTTTGCCTTCTAGTGTGGCATTGAAATCTGTGTCTTTGTCCCAACAGGTTCTTACCAAAGCCACCAAAACTAAAATTTCAAAACACAAGTCAAAGAAAACCACCTCTGTTGTTTCCCAAAAGACAACAGTTGTAACAACTACCATAAACCCTGAAGGGAGTGAACAGGGTGTGAGTGGTGAGGGGAGGGGTGAACATCAAGAAACCCCCCAGGATAAGGTGGGAGAGGTGAGTGGTACCCCAGCCAGCCAAGCCACAGTCTCTCAAAAGACTGTGGTGGTTCAAAAGGAGTCAAACACATCCCTAGTTGCATCCTCCCAAAAGGATGCAGCTATTGAAAATAGTCCCCAACCAGGGACACAGAACAAAAGAGGGAGGGACACTGAAGCCACACATTCACCAATCAAAGCCTTTTCAAGGAAGAAGAAGGCTAAAACCCTAGTTTCCACACAGGGGGCACACACAGCACAGATACATCCACCTGTATCTTTGCCTTCTCAAATTCAGCTTGATGTGACTCCAGCAAATGTGGAGTCACAGCCCCATTCTCTCATAATAGAAACACATCAATCATCAAACTCTCCATCACCCTCTCTGGATGTGGATATGATATTCACATCAATTCCTGATTCTCCCTCCTTAAAACTCAGGGAGGAGCCCCACTCAAATCCTGATGATCATCATCTTTTAGATGATTTGTTGGATCATCAGCCAATTCTTTCAGATATAGTTGAAGAATCTGTGTCACCTCACTTAAAATCAATTCACACAGATTCAACAATTATGTCACTTTCAATATCTACATCTTTTCCTTCTTCAACTGGATATCTCTCATCCGTTGACAAGTGGTTGTTCTTTGACGGATAAGCTTAACAGCAGTTATCCGTTGATACCATCAGTTTCCACTTCAACGGATACTCCCTATCCGTTGATGGTCTCTACACATATAACAGAAATAATTCCAACTGTAGAAGACATGGATACTGTTACAATCACTTTTAGGTTTGAGGGAAGGGAGTGATAATTTGAGTGAGAGGCTGGGTTGCTCCCAGGCAAAAGGAGAGGTTGAGAGTCAACATATGCATGTTATTTCTTCCAGCATGGCAAAAGTAAGTGAGGGGAGTGCCACCTTAGAAGGTGAGGGTGAGGGTGTGAGGGTGTGTGTGAGCCAGGGAGGAGCCCCTGATGCAAGAAAATAGAGAAAATGAGAGAAAGGCAGGTACGGAAGCTATAAGGGTGGATCCAGCCATTGCTAGTGAGTCAATGATTGTGTATGATGCAGAAAAGGAAAGACAATTTTCAGCAACATTACAAAGTTGTAATTGATAACATTTCCTTGGATGCTGACACTTTTACTCACCCTGTTCCAGCCTATCAATTGTTGGCTACTCAGGGCAATGTGGAGGCAGAGCAGACTTTGAACATTGTACACACTTCAGAATCTCTCTTAAGAGACAAAGCTGCTATTAATAGGCTGCCTTCTCAAGCTGGTGAGCCATCTGAAGAATTTGGAGTAAATTCTAATGATGATGACTCTAATTCTTTGGATGAGAGCATGAACTTAGGGGGAGCAAGCAGGCCCAAGTTCTGTTCCTAATCTACCTGACTGGGCATGGGCAAAGGAATCTACACCAGGACAGTTTGGTGTAGCTTTGGCCAAGCAAGTAATGACTATACAGAAGGCCCTTCAGGAGACTACAGATGCTGGTACAAAGGCAATTCTTCAAGCTCATCTAGACTCTCTGCATCTCTTGTAGTTGCAGCATATCAGACAGAATCTAAGTGTGGATGAACTCAAGTAGGATATTGCTGATCTGAAATCCTACAATGCTGAGAAGTTGGATTCAGTCATGCCTTACTGGTACTATGCAAGATTTGTTAGTGAGATTGAGGAGAGAATCTGATGCTGACAAGAGGCTGGCCAGGTTGGAAAACAGAGTTCAGATCATTGAAGACTCTATGGTCACCATTCTTCATATCAATAAACTCAGACAAATCTACTAATGCAGCTGGAAAAAGCACAAGGCTTGACCCCTACCCTTGATGATAACAAAAAAGGGGAGAATAAAAGGGAAGGGGAAGGAGAGCCATCAACAACAGTTTAAATATCTCAAGTGCTAGTTCCTGCCATCACCACTTCTCCAACTATTCAAATCACAGGAAAGCTTGATGGTATTGATCTAATCCAGATAGCAGCAGCTGAATTGCAAGTCAAAGAGGAAAGGAGGAAAATTGATGAAAAGGTGCAACAAATTTTTGGTTCTACAGCTTCTAAATCACAATCTGTGAAGCATAGCACAAAGGTGGAATCAATTATTATGGAGCTCAAGCCAGTAAGGAGGAATAAGGTTGGAGAGACTTCTGCCAAGAATATGAAACCTATGGTTCTCAAACCCAACAACAGATCCAATAAGGACTCTACAAAGAATCCTCTAAGCCTTGCTCAGATGAAAGAAGGGGATTTTCCTCTTCCAAAGCCTGATGAAGACAAGGTTTTGGGTGGAAGTATCATAAAGCACAAAGAGACCATGGATGTGGTTAAAAGGATGAACATAGCTATTATCTTTAGAGAGGGAAAGAGCATTTGTGTGAAGAAAAGAAAGAAATTGAAGACAAGAGTGAAGATGTAGGTATGGGGGACATGTTTAGTGATGATGTGGGAGAAAGAAGTAAGGAAGAGAGGAATGGACAGAAAGGGAACAGAGAGAAGGCCAATGCAAAAAGAAAGATGGTAGATGAGACTGAAGAAACCTAATCAAAATCCAAACCACTACCTTCTATTCCTGAACCCATTGTGCCTGACCCCTTCATAAACATCCATGGTGAAACAATCACTCCTAAGGAGGAACCAATTGATTGGGACACCATCAAATTGCCCACCTTCTTAACCTCTTCTCCACCATCAAAGAAGCAGAAAAGAAAATCAAATCAACACCCTCCTCCAACCTCAATCAAATTCACTCAGAAGCCTAAGCCTAAGCCACAAGCCTCTAAGGATGATTATGTTCACATTTGTGACATAAAGAAATTTTCAGACATTGAACTCTATCTGGATGAGGTGGAGGAAGTAAGGGGAATAGATGCCTACAGACAGCTGCCATAAAGACTAGTGTTCAAATACAAAGGAAGTGGGGAAAGAACTTGGCCTCTCTATAGGATTCTGAATGAAGGCTACTCTACCTTGATTAGAGTCTACTCAGCCATAAAAAGGGATTCTGGCTTTACCAGGACTGCCAAGACTGAGATTCTCAACAAGATTGCCAACATAAGGAAGACTTGGTGGGAGCCCAATGCCTTACCTAGAACATTACTCATTCAAGAAAGAGGAATTACAGTTCACAAATCACCTCATTGGTTGATGGAGTTCAGAGACAACAAAGGAGTCAGAAGATTTTTCAGACTTGAAGATCAGCTCAAGATTGCCAGTAATGAAACTCTCAAGGCTATGCAATCTAAGTTGGACATCAATGAAGAAGATGAAGATGAGTTCTACAGACAACTTCAACTTCAAATAGAGGAGAATGACAGGAGGCTAGGAAAGAAAACAAGGGATCAAAGGAAAAGAAATTAATCTGCTCAAGTTAAAGGAGCACCCTTGGAAACAATGTAATTCTTCAATTTCATCTCAGCATACACATTTTTACAGCACTTTTGAATTTCTGCTTTATTACAGTTAATATGTTTGTCAAGTGTTTTGATATCATCAAGCTAAACCCAAATTTATGCCTACAGTTCTAGTAGACATATATAGAGGGAGATTGTTAGGAATATGTGTATTAGTTTGATGATAAGTTAAACAAAACACTTAAGTAGAAATCTAGTGTTTGTAGCCTCAACGGATAAGACCATCTTGGCTATCCATTGAAGGAGTAGCTTTTACTTAGAAATAAGTTTAGTATTGTAGCATATTTCATTCTCTGGATTCAAGTTATAAGTCTTAGATGTTGTGGGAAATTATCTTGTCATGTTGACTACTAGTGGATATGCAAATAGGAGGGCTAATTGTAAATATTTCATGCCTTGTAATTTTGTATAAGTGAAGAAGTATCAACTGGTATTGAAGACCTTCAACGGATAAGAAACAAAGCTTCAACAGATGTCTCTAAAGCTTCAACGGATAATATCCATCAACGGATAAGTGCGTTCAACGGATAAAGACTTCAACTGCTAATGCATCAACGGATAAAGCTTCAACGGATAAAGCCTCAACGCATAAGGCATCAACGGATGAAAGCTTCAACGGATGCTTAGTTCAATAGCAGTTGATAGTGAAAATTATAAGCTGACAGAGGCACAT